>NC_136883.1:3617203-3737203 GCF_949152265.1 Phoxinus phoxinus | reverse complement strand
ACAATTATAGTAAAAGCCCTTTTACTTGCTAGAAATGTATAAAGTATCAATCAAAGGCATGTAGTAGATTGTGTACAACAGTTTTTTCAGAAAAGTTGAAACTCAAATACAGTTGTTTACAGCACATGTGTAAAGTTAGGAATTATTTATGAAGCCAGCAGAGTCAAAAGAGAAAGAAGTGAGGAATATGATGTCAACATCAGATGCTGTAGCCTCCTGTAGGTCTGAACTGATAACTAACAATCTTTCATTTTGACAGAGTTTAGATGATCGCTGACAGTTTAAAGTGTTTGCGCTGAACAGGGCTAATGGACATTTTCAATATTTATTATTCATGAGTGGCATTTCATCATTGACAATTTCTTTTTTATTAAGTGTCTAAATAAGAGAGAAGTAGTTTCATTAGAACAACAATACTTTGTATAACATAATAACATGCGTGGATGTACATTTCTCCCAAACATTAAATTAAAGAATAAAGCATTCCCTTCTGAATTTTTTTCCCCTCTCCCACCCACACTAAACGCCAAACATAAGGTCCTTTATCATTTTTAAGTTATCGCTCATATATTTATCTTAAACAGTAATGACAGTGAAAAACAGAAACCTCCTCAAGCAGAGGTCTGAAGAGATGCACTCTCATTCTCTTTCTCTCGCAAACGATGATCTTGTCCTCCCTACTTGTGACTACAGATCTCTGGCTGCTTCTATTTATGATGGCCAGCACTCATCTTAAGAACACACACTCCTACACAAATGTCAGAGGGCCAGTGAGCATCTAAATAAAGTGTGCTCCAAAGGGAATAAGCATTAATTATTCCCTTCTCAGCAAGAACTTAACTTGTGTGTGCTTGGTCAATATCTCCCTCTCCATCTCCTTAAAACAAAGTGTACAGTATTAAATACAAAGTGTATTTCTTTTCTTTTCTTTTTTTTTTGCTTCTGCAATTTGATTCCCAGGCAATGCATGAATGAACTGATCAAATGTTTACCTTCGATGAAATGTAAGTCACTTTGGATACAGGTGTCTGCTGATTATGCAGGTGTATGGGATACACTGCATGTATGTATTGTTATTTATTTCAAATAAACATTTACTGTAGCCTGGAAAACTTCTCAGGTTACAACTGTAACCCCTGTTCCCTGAGAAGGGAACGAGACACTTTGTCGATGACAACACTTTGGGGAACGCCCTTAGCGTAATGCTTCTGAAGTATGAATGAAACTAATCCAATCCTGATTGGTGCTGTGTCATGACGTAACATGTGATAACATACACAGCAGCTACAAAGGGACACCGGCACACAACAGAGTTAGCTTCTACGATGAAACAAGTCGCTCCCAGGCAGGGGAAGGCGTGGCGAAGGGACGCAGTTTCTCGTTCCCTTCTGAGGGAACAGTGGTTACAGTCATAACCTGAGATGTTCCCTTTCAAGGGAACTCGAACTGCGTCGATGACAACACTTTGGGGAACGAGCCCTGCCTGTCCCAGTGTGAAGCTGCGCACAGGCACACTTAGGACGAGAGCATTAGAGTGCCTGGCGTGGAAGGAATGTCCAGGCTATAGAATCTGTTAAAAGTATGAGGGGTGGCCCATCCTGCTGCATCGCACACTTCTTGGATCGGGGCCCCTGAAAAGAGGGCTCTAGAGGACGCCATGCCTCTGATTGAATGAGCCCTCACGGCCAAAGGTGAAGGCAAGCTGCACACCTGGCAGGCCATAGAGATAGCCTGAACGATCCGGTTACTGATGGTCTGTTTGGATGCGGGAAGCCCCTTCTTGGGCGACCCGAAGCACACCAGCAACTGGTCTGACTTCCACCATGAAGAAGACCTCTGGACATAAATCTTGAGAGCTCTGACAGGGCAGAGCAAATCAAGTCTTTCTTCATCCACCATCACATGATGTTGAGGATGAAAAGCCTGCAGAACCGTAGGCCGTGCCACATTAGATGGCACTTTATGCACATTGCCAGGCACCCATGAGGTATCCTACTCTCCTCAGAGAAGTAATAGCTAATAAAAAAGCTACCTTGAGGGAAAGGTTGTTGGCCTCAGCTGACTTCAGAGGTTCGAAGGGGGCCTCGACCAGCCCTTCGAGAACCACTGCCAGGTCCCATGTGGGAACTCTGGTATGAGCCACAGGTCTCATCCTCCGAGCCTCATGGAGGAAACGTGCGACCACAGTGGGAAGTCCCTCGAGATGCAGACAAATCCACCTCCACTGGGCCGAACCTCTCGCATATCGACTTCACCACCTCGGTGGAAAGGCTCCATTCTCCAGGCCTCAGCCCCTGCCTCGACAAGATGTCTGCTCTCTGGTTCTGGTCCCCTGGGACGTGCATTGCTCTGAGAGATAACAGTTTCCCCTGGGACCACAGGGGAATCTGATGCGCTAATCTGGATAAATGGCGCAATCTTAGAACCCTCTGATGAATGAAGTAGGAGACCACCAACACATTGTCTGCGTGGGGACCCCTGAGTTCTGGGAGGAAGCTCCTCAGAGCCCTGCCATCCATGACTGTGCCCCAGCCCATGAGGGAGACATCTGTCGAAACCGCTTTCCGGTGAAATTATGCTCCCAGCACGGGGCCTTGGGACAGAAACCAAGCTTTTTTCCACAAAGATAGTGAATGAAGGCATCTGCACGTAACCCCAATCATGCGGAACGGGTTCCCCCTTGCTGCCCTAACACCTAACACTCTCTGAAAATGATTTACATTGATGGCTTGGCCTAGCTTTATCCTGGTCACCGTGGCCAGGATGGACTTGATCCGTGGAGGAGACAATTGTGCCCGCATCGTGGCAGAGTCCCACACCACTTCCAGGAACGTGGTTCTCTGGGCTGGGCTAATTCCAGCTCCAATAGCGTATACTAAAGTTTGTGCAATTAAAAAGCTCGTAGTTGGATCTCGGGAGGGGGCCGGCGAGCCACCGCGTGTCCTGGACCCCTGCCTCACGGCGCCCCCCAGATGCCCTAAACTGGGTGTTGGTCCTCGGGGCCCGAAGCGTTTACTTTGAAAAAAATTGAGTATTCAAAGCAGGCTGCCCGTCGCCACTGAATACCGCAGCTAGGAATAATGGAATAGGACTCCGGTTCTATTTTGTGGGTTTCTGGAACCCGGGGCCATGATTGAGAGGGATGGTCGGGGGCATTCGTATTGCGCCGCTAGAGGTGAAATTCTTGGATCAGTACTGGGGATTTTCCCATCAACGAGGAATTCCCAGTAAACGCGGGTCATAAGCTTGCGTTGCCCTTTGTACACACCGCCGGTAGCTACTACCTATTGGGTGGTTTAGTGAGGTCCTTGGATTGGCCCCGCCAAAGCTCCTTGGTGGGTTCTGGCGGAGCGTCGAGAAGACTATTAAACTTGACCATCTAGAGATAGTAAAAGTCGTAACAAGGTTTCCGTAGGTGAACCTGCGGAAGGATCATTACAGATCTCCGGGCCAAGCGAGGACTGAAATAAAATGCCTTCAGTCCTGGCTAGGCATTTTAAACAAATCAATATTTTTTTCATGTTGAGTCTCAACCACAGGCTCTGGATATGGGCAAGGATGGCATCTAGATGCCGAACTGCCAGCTCTTGTGACTGGGCCATAATAAGCCAGTCGTCTATATAATTTAGCACCCTGATAGCCTGAAGCCTCAGCGGAGCAAGAGCTGCATCCATGCATTTGGTAAACTTGCAATGGGAAAGAGCTAGGCCGAACGGAAGAACCCAATATTGGAACGCTTCACCCCCGAAAGTGAATCTCTGGAACTTCCTGTGAGATGGAAGGATGGATATTTGGAAGTATGCTTTCTTTAGATCTATCGTGACAAACCAATCCTCAGATTTGATCTGACTCACGATGATGGGAATAGTGAGCATCTTGTATCTGAATCTCCTCAGAGACCGATTGAAGTGCCTTAGATCTAAAATTGGCGCAACCCCCCATCCTTCTTGGAACTGTGAAATAGCGGCTGTTGAACCCGGACTCCCTGTCCAGCGGAGGAACATGCTCTATGGCCTCCTTTACCAGCAGGGAGTTTACTTCCTGTTCCAATACCCGACCCTGCACTGGGTCGACTGCAATCCACACCAACCCGTTGAATTTCGGTGGGCGGAATCGAACTGCAGCCTGTAACTCTCCTCTATTGTGCGCATGACCCAAGGATAAATATTTGGCAGGTCTTTCCATGCTTTTAAATATTCTACTAAGGGAACCAGCTTCTCAAGACGGGTTTTTTTCGGGTATTATTCGAGATTTATTCTTGATCCCCTGAAGTGGCACTCTGGCAGAGTTTGGTTGAAACTATTCTCAATGTGCGGACGCGAGCGCTGTCTGGCTGCAAGCCTGTGGGTCAGACAGAGCAAAGTGCGTTCGCTGGAAACCGATGTGTCCCGAAGCACACTTGACGGATCAATTTCCAGAGGACTCCCCAGAGAGGAGGCTCCTTCGGTTTCGTTCTCAACACCCTGAAGCGGATGACCGGTAGGGAATAATCGAAAACAGTTTCTGATGTGCGGATGCGAACACTGCCTGGCCGCAAGCCTTTGGGGCGGACACGGCAGCGTGCATTCGCTGAAAACCAATGAGTCCCGAAGCACACTTGACACACATAGATTTCCTGAGGGCTCCGCGGAGGAGCGATTCTCCCTCGTCCCTCCACAGTTTTTCGATACCCTTAAGCGGAGTATCCTGGTTTTTATTGTGGGAGAAAAACATATAATGCAAGGCAATACATATGAATGAAGGCATGAAGAGATGAACAAATAAGCCTGATGGATCATGTTTGATTCTCACATTTTAACTTGATTTTATGCTGTATGGATAATCAAGTAAACATAAGTTTCTTAAAGGCCGTATTTTTTTTTTTTTATTAAATATTACTAAAAATGTAAAAGTTAATTTTACGTTTACTTTATACAAATCAGTAAAGATTTCACAGCAAAAAAAAAAAACATGTGAGCCACAACCTAATTGTGGACTTTTTTACAATTATAAAAGCCCTTTTACTTGCTAGAAAAGTATAAAGTATCAATCAAAGGCATGTAGTAGAATGTGTACAACAGGTTTTTTAGCAAAGTTGAAACTCAAATACAGTTGTTTACAGCACATGTGTAATGTTAGGAATTATTTATGAAGCCAGCAGAGTCAAAAGAGAAAGAAGTGAGGAATATGATGTCAACATCAGATGATGTAGCCTCCTGTAGGTCTGAACTGATAACTAACAATCTTTCATTCTGAAAGAGCTTAGATGATCGCTGACAGTTTAAAGTGTTTCATGCGCTGAACAGGGCTAATGGACATTTTCAATATTTATTATTCATGAGTGGCATTTCATCATTGACCATTTATTTTTTATTAAGTGTCTAAATAAGAGAGAAGTAGTTTAATTAGAACAAAAATACTTCAAGGAGTTTTATGATTAATAACATGCGTGGATGTACATTTCCCCCAAACATTAAATGAAAGAATAAAGCATTCCCTTCTGTCCAGACAATTAAAATGTATTAGGTATTCCATATCTGAAAAAAAAAACCTCTCCCACCCACACTAAACGCCAAACATAAGGTCCTTTATCATTTTTAAGTTATCGCTCATATATTTATCTTAAACAGTAATGACAGTGAAAAACAGAAACCTCCTCAAGCAGAGGTCTGAAGAGATGCACTCTCATTCTCTCTCTCTTTCTCGCAAACGATGATCTTGTCCTCCCTACTTGTGACTACAGATCTCTGGCTGCTTCTATTTATGATGGCCAGCACTCATCTTAAGAACACACACTCCTACACAAATGTCAGAGGGCCAGGGAGCATCTAAATAAAGTGTGCTCCAAAGGGAATAAGCATTAATTATTCCCTTCTCAGCAAGAACTTAACTTGTGTGCTTGGTCAATATCCCCCTTCTCCATTTTCTAAAAACAAAGTGTATTAAATACAAAGTGTATTTCTTTCTTTTCTTTTCATACATTGCCTTGATTCCCAGGCAATGCATGAATGAACTGATCAAATGTTTACCTTCGATGCAATGTAAGTCCCTTTGGATAAAAGTGTCTGCTGATTATGCAGGTGTAATGTCCGGGAAACACTGCATGTATGTATTGCTATTAATTTCATATAAACATCTACTTTAGCCTGGAAAACTTCTCGGGTTACGACTGTAACCCCTGTTCCCTGAGAAGGGAACGAGAGACTGCGTCGATGACGACACTTTGGGGAACGCCCTTAGTGTAACGCATCTGAAGTATGAATGAAATGGTTAAACAGAGAGCATTTGCCACACAGGCAAATACATTTGCATATGACTACCTCCAGAGCAAGACATTGACCTATAGTTATACGTATCACAGGACCCCGCCTACTGCCATTGAGTTGTTTAGAGCTTCATTCACACTGCAACATGATCCCATTCATTTCAATAGAGAGCTGGCTCAGGCCTCAGGTAAGCATGTTATGCCAATAAATGTACTCACACAACGAGGCACTTTTGTCATGTCCTGCCAAACACATTGCAAAATGAGAAGAATTTTCAGTTACTGACTGACTTCAGAGTCCACATGCTGCCCTAAAGTGCATGTCAATTGACAGGGCTCAATGAATTTAACATAGGCTTGTGTGATGTTTTGTGTCACTGGATATCATGGGATATGTGGTCAATCAATCTTACAAGCGCACAGTTTGATGTAGAGGGAGTGAGGGGTCTTTCAAGCCCTACAGGCGAGATTTGTTTGACAGACTGCTCACAAGACATGTCAGTGGCCAGGGAAGGTGTTTGGCCAATATTCATATTTCATCTCCAGCTCACATCAATCTCAAATGTTGATTGCAATCTGCTTCTAATTCAGTTTAAAAACTATAATGCTTTAACTTGTGCAGCATGACACACGTTGAATTGATGTTAACTCTACAGGAAGTTGAGTTGGTCTAAATGTAAATGTAATTTTGGCTGTACGGGTGCTTTGTTAATGTGTGTGCTGGTGTACGAGTGTGTTTTGTGTAATCTTGTTTGGAGGGTACTTAACGGTAGTCTGCTCATCAACATACCAATTATTCTAATCACCCTCCTGGGGCAAATAGTGTGGGGTTTAAGCCTGATTTTCCACAGCAGGTCAAAGTGCCACTTCATAGTCATGGATACAAAGGAACAAGGCAGTGCTATGTCAAGATGTCAATCAAAAACAGTGTTGCTTTGTTTAGAAATAGTCAACTTTTACACATTACAACAGCTGTACAGTTGTGGTCAGAATTATCGACACCCCTGGTAAATCTGATCACAGATGGCTGTAAAAATAAATCTGCATTGTTTATCATATTCATAAAATCACATTATGAAATAAATGTTTTTCTCCAAAACACGTTGGCTACAATTACTGGCACCCCTAGAATTTTTATGAGTAAAATATCTCTGAAGTATATTCACATTGATATTTACATTTTAAGCACACCAGGGTGACTAAGAACATGAAATATTCTAGCTTTAACTTCTTGTTTCACAGGAGTATAAATATGAGAAAACACAATGGGCAAATTCCCTTAATCATCCATCACAATGCGTAAAACCAAAGAATATAGTTCTGATGTGCAGCAAAATATTGCTGAGCTTTACAAAATGGAAAGTGACTGTAAGAAAATGTCTAAAGCATTGAAAATTCCCATTTCCACCTTCAAGGCAATAATTAAGAAGTTCCAATCAACTAAAGATGTTACAAATCTGCCAGGAAGAGGACGTGTGTCTATATTGTCTTAATGCATGGTGAGGAGGAGAGTTTGAGGGGCCAGAGACTCTCCAAGGATCAAAAATGGAAAATTGAAGAGATTAGTTGAGTCTTGGGGTCAGAAAATTGAGCGGAAGTACATAGGAGAGCGGAGCCAGGCTAAAAGGAGCGGATTTTGTGGTCAGATGAAACTAAAAAAGAGCTCTTTGGCAACAAACCCACCAGATGGGTTTGTGGCAAACAGGGATAAAAAGTACCCCATGCCCACGGTTAAATACACTGCTGGGCCTTTTTTTTTTTTTTTTTTTTTGCTGGAGGTCCTGGACATCTTGTTCAGATGTATGGTATCATGGATTCTAGCAAATACCAAATACCAACAGATACTAAAAATCTAAACCTTACTTATAATCTGCTAGAAATCTTATAATGGGACATGGTTGGGTCTTCTATCAGGACAACGATCTAAAACAAACATCAAAATCAACACAAAAATGTGTCACTGAGCACAAAACCAAGCTTCTGCCATGACCGTCCCAGTCACCTGACCTGAACCCTATATAATATGACTGGGCTGAACTGAAGAGGAGAAGCACCAACATGGATCTGGGAATCTGAAGGATCTGGAGAGATTCTGTATGAAGGAATTGTCTTTGATCTCTTGTCAGGTGTCCTCTAAACTCATCAGGCATTATAGGAGAGGACTCAGAGACAACTCAGAGCTGTTATTTTGGGAAAAGGAGGTTACAAAAAGTGTTTAATATAAGGCTGCCAATAATTATAGCCAAAGTGTTTTTTTAAGACATTTATTTCATGATGTGATTTCCCCCTCACTTTCAATTATTTGACTTCAATGAAAGTTCAGATTTTGATCTAGATTTTGCCATTCTTGATCATATTTACGAAGGGTGCCAATAATTCTTACCACAATTGTACATTACAGGACTGATTGAGCAATAAGTCATGATAACTTTATTCGTGGCAAACTCTAGGGGCAACGCTGAAGAAGTCTGTGTAGTTTCAATAGGGTCACAAAAAATAAGGATCTCGGGTGAGCAGCTAATATGTTTCTTTTCAAGTCTTCTACTGCATTTTTTTTTTCATTTTTTTCGGGAGACTTTATTTTTTGTCTGAAATTGAAAAAAAGGTGAACTAGGTCACAAAGGACTGAAAAGATGTGCTGTGCTGTGGAGGGAGAAGTTCAAGCTTCAGGTTGAGGCGTGGGCAAACTCACTTTGTCTCGCATAGAATGAGAAAGAAGAAGGTGCATTTTTACACATAAGACGAAAAGTATTTTTGCTCTGTTGTTTTCTCTTAAAGCACAGTGCAAATAAGGGGAAACCAATGGTCAAAACACTAGGTGAGGAGAGGCAATATGTGTGTTTGTCTTCATGTAATGCTGTGCTGACCGAATAACATCTGACTTGAAACAGGGCATGATGGGATATACTCATGCATTTTTACATCTTTTATAAATAATCAAAATGAATAACTATTACACATACAGTAACAACATATTTACCACAGCTTATTTAATGTATTACTTCTAACTGTTTCTCAGTTAATAGTAGAAGTCATCAGATTCTGTATAAATATTGATTGTGAGAGGTACAGAAGTAAAAGTTTCATTTATTCGCTAAAAGCTGTATCACTCATGGACCGTCTTAGTGGGTGAGTTGTTAACTTTGTAATTAGTTTTCCTTTTTTAATTTTAAGTTGCGCACCTTTTAGCGGCATGGACTGATTGGTAAGAATTTCCCGCTGTGGTCAGGGAAGGAGTTAATAACGGAGCCGCCAAGTTGAAAAAGTGTTCAAATTCAAATGTCTGTTTAATATTTTTCTGAAATCATTTTAATTTTGCATGCACATTATGGAATAGGGAGCTCAGAAGAATGACAAAATGAAGAGAGTTCAACATAAGCCTATTTAGGCTAATAATCTTTGTTAAAAAGAAGTGCACTTGATAGTATTCAGTTGCACACTTAGTGTACTTCAAATAAGTGTAGTCTTTTAAAGTATATTGTTTATGAAATAAGCACTCCTTTTTCACAAGGGGATATATGTAGTGCAAATGTTTCAGGCACGTTAGTATTTTCACCCCAAATATTTTTTTCAAGCTATTTGTTTATATCTTTTTCTGTAGTGTGTCAGTAGGAAATGTCAGTTCCCTTTCGTTGTCACTTCGAGTTACGTCGAAATGACGACGAATGGGGTTCGCTTAGAAGCCTATCATCTTCGAACAGTAATAAAACGAGCCAATGGCAAGCAAATGCCATGGGTCTGCTGAATTTGCATAGCATAACTCCGCCCCACCCTGTGGGTATAAAGGAAGTGAGCTGGCAACATGCAGATATGTTTTCGCTTTCGGAGCCAAGAGCATTCTTCACTCCACAAGCCATTCTGAGATCATCTCTCTTCACTCTTCGAGACGAGCTACTCTTCAGAAGTGTTGGTGTGACGGCGAATTCCAGCGAGCTTCATATTGCCTGCCGATCTGCGCAGTGGTCTGCCAGTCGTGTGTCTCTCCCTGGGCGCTTCAACACTGCTGTTTGAGTTTTATCTCTCTAAAAGAGCTGCACGCGGCGCGTCTTTTTAAAGACGGTTCGCCCGTGCGTTTCTGGGTGCGATACACAGATTAAATCAGCTGATGGGCACGGACGCTGTCTGATGTGTTTGGGCAAACGCACAGACAGCGTTCGTGGATGCGTCATGTTCTCATTGCGGGGACATGACCATCGCAATGTAACGATCGAGACTCGATGACCTCCTCGAGAGAGAGTCCCCTCATCCACACCCCGATCTATTCTCTTCACAAGAGGGAATACTTCGGCTGGTGGCCAGGGTGATCAGAGGCTGCTGTGTGGAACCAACCCGACGATCTATCCTCGGTCCACACACTCCTCTTCACATTGCAACCCGTGTGGTATCCGGATGAGATCGCTGACCAGTCCCGGCCAGAGGTTGCGGGCTGGTCCAGCATTTCATTCGATGCCCCGGCAGATGAAATCTTGTCTATCGCCGCATCACAAGGTGGGCGTGAGTACGCTGGAGAAGACTCGGCTGTGCTGCCTCCTCCGGGTGTGCCAGCATTGCCCGAGTCTGAACCAGAACTCTGCCATGCTTCCCCGGGCAGTCGCGAGCATTTGGGCTTGTGTGGAACCCTCCGCCATGTCCCAGGTGCTTAAAGCTGATGATCGGTTTTTGGGGACGCACCGGCACACGTCGGCCCGCCCCCAATTCCTTTCTTCCTGGACGTGCATGAAGAGGTCATGAGATTACTCAGCGGCCTCTTCCGCCTTCTCTGCCCTCGATGAGGTCGCGGCCAGTGGGTACACTGGGGTTCCCCCTATGGAGTGTTCTGTGGCAACACAACTGTGTCCCCACAGCGCCTCCACTGGCGTGGCGGCCCTAAGCACCCACCCACCCCAAAGCATGTAGGTTTTTGTCTACTCCGGTGGCAGAGATCTATAGAGCTGCGGGGCTGGCTGCCACCTCACTGCATGCTATGCCCATCCTTCCGGTCTACCAGGCCAGGGGTGCTCATTGCTAATGCGCGAGGGTAGGGCTGGTCCAGGGCTCTTGCAAGAGCTGCGTGCCGCCACCGACCTCGCTCTACGGGCGACGAAGGTGACCACACGCTCCCTGGGTCAGGTGATGTCCACATATGTGGTCCAGAGACAAAAACTGGCTTAGTCTGGTTGATATGGGCGAGGTTGAGCGAACCCGCTTCCTCAACTCCCCATATCCCAGACTGGCCTCCTCGGCGGCGCAGTCGAGGACTCTGCCCAGAGTTCTCGGCTGCCCAGAGCAGACTGAGGCTCTGATCCCGCGGCCAGCTGCTCAGCCGCCGGCTCAGCTGCCTCATTCCGCTCGCCGCCGAGGGCGCCCTCCTGCAACACTCCCTGCCGGCCCTAGCAGCACCCTTCACCCAGGCCGTGCCGTGGAGGTAGTCGCAGGAAGGCGCCCCAGCCCGTACCAGCCCCGCAGCAATGCGGTGCTCCCGTTACGGGCAGCTCAGAAATGGGTTGCAGTTCTTTCTAGGAGGTGGTTGCAGGGCCACTCCTTCCCCCGGTGGAGGGCCGGGGGAAAAACCTCTTTTTCCAAAGAACTGTCTCTCCCATCTCTGAGCACACAGAGTTCTCGGACGACAGTGCGCGCCACCCTCGGGTCCCGCCACTCTCGCCCTCCTCTGTCACAGAGTTCTCGGATGACAGTGCGCACGCTCACGGGCCTCGCCACTCTCGTCCCCCTCTGTCGCCAGACCCCTGCCAGAGCACGCCCCTGTGGAACGCTGGTCCTTCCCTGGCCTCCTCTGGCAGGACGCGGCTAATGACCGTGCCCCCACACCGGGCCGCTATGCCACCCACGTCTGGGCCGGTCATTCCGCTTCGCTGCACCCCCGGGGGGACGTCTGTCGTTCGCATGACCCCGCTGGCACAGTCCGTGGGAGCCTGGTTAGAGCTTCCCCCCTGTCCCGCTGGCTTGCGCGAACCATCAGGCTCGGCTTGCGATTCAGTTCGCACGGTCTCCTCCCCGCTTCAGGGGAGTCCGCTTCACTATGGTCGGTGGCTATGCCCCTGTCATGAGAGCGGAGGTCGC
This sequence comes from Phoxinus phoxinus, assembly GCF_949152265.1. NCBI lineage: Eukaryota > Metazoa > Chordata > Actinopteri > Cypriniformes > Leuciscidae > Phoxinus > Phoxinus phoxinus. The sequence goes on along the minus strand of NC_136883.1, from coordinate 3,724,902 downwards.
CACCCTGCTGGCGAAGGGTGCGATCGAGACTGTCCCTCCAGCCGCAATGAGGTCCGGCTTCTACAGCCCTACTTCATTGTCCCCAGGATATCCGGTGGGTTACGGCCAATCCTGGATCTGCGCGTCTTGAACCGTTCCCTTCACAGGCTTCCGTTCAAGAGGCTCATGGCCAAGCGCATTTTCGAATGTGTGCAGCCACAGGATTGGTTTGCAGCGATCGACCTGAAGGACGCCTACTTCATGTCTCCATTTTTTCTCGACACAGACCGTTCTTGCGGTTTGCTTTCGAGGGGCAGGCATACCAGTACGCAGTTCTCCCATTCGGGTTGGCCCTGTCTCCTCGCGTCTTCACGAAGGTCGTCGAGGCAGCCCTTGTGCCGCTACGGCAGCACGGGGTTCGCATCCTGAATTATCCCGATGACTGGCTAATCCTAGCTCACTCTCGGACCAGGGTTGCGAACACAGGGACCTAGTGCTCCGGCACCTAGCCCGTCTGGGCCTTCGGGTCAACTGGGAGAAGAGCAAACTTTGCCCCGTGCAGAGGATCTCTTTTCTCGGTAGGAAATTCGACTCGGTCGCCATGTGCGCGCAGCTTACGAGCGCGCGCGCGCAGTCACTGCTGACTTGCCTGAGACAATCTGAGGGCAAGAGTGTGGTTCCACTGAAACTTTTTCAGAGGCTCCTGGGGCATATGGCATCTGCAGCCGCGGCAACGCCGCTCGGATTGCTTCATATGAGACCGCTTCAGCACTGGCTTTGCGATCGAGTCCCGAGGTGGGCATGGCGTCAGGGCACGTTCCGAGTACCAGTTACTCCGACCTGCCATCAGACCTTATCCCCGTGGACGAATCTCAGCTTTCTCGGGCCGGAGTGCCCTTAGAACGAGTTTCCAGGCATGTTGTTGTCTCAACGGATGTCTCCTCCACGGGCTGGGCCGCCATGTGCAATGGACATGCTGCCGCGGGCTCCTGGACAGGTCCCCACCGCCTATGGCATGTCAATTGCCTCGAGTTGCTGGCAGTACGTCTCGCTCTGCACCGCTTCCGGGCGCTGCTCAAGAACCAGCACGTACTAGTCCCATCAGACAATACCGCGACAGTAGCGTACATCAACCGACAAGGTGGTCTACGCTCCCGCCGTATGTCGCAACTCGCCCGCCACCTCCTCATATGGAGTCAGAAGCATCTGAGGTCGCTTCAAGCCATTTATATTCCGGGAGACCTGAACTGTGCAGCCGACGAGCTCTCACGGCTTCAGCCTCTTCCGAGAGAATGGAGACTCCATCCCCAGGCGGTCCAGCTGATTGGGATCAGTTCGGGGACGCACAGGTAGACCTGTTTGCCTCCCACGACTCGTCCCACTGCGCCCAGTTTTACTCCCTGACCGAGGGCACGCTCGGCACGGACGCTCTGGCGCACAGCTGGCCCCGGGGCCTCCGCAAGTATGCGTTCCCCCAGTGAGCCTTCTTGCACAGACCTGTGCAAGATCAGGGAGGACGAGGAGCAGGTCATATTGGTTGCGCCGCACTGGCCCACCCGAACCTGGTTCTCAGAACTTGTACTCCTCGCGACAGCACCTCCCTGGCCAATTCCTCTGAGGAAGGACCTCCTTTCTCAGGGACGGGGCACCCTTTGGCACCCTCGTCCCGATCTTTGGAACCTCCACGTGTGGCTCCTGGACGGGACGAGGCAGGTTTGAGTACCCTACCACCAGCGGTGGTGGCTACCATCACTTCCGCTAGAGCGTCGTCCACTAGACATGCCTACGCGTTGAAGTGGAACCTCTTCGTCTCTTGGTGCTCTTCTCACTCAGAAGACCCCAGATCATGCCCGATCAGTGTCGTGCTTTCCTTCCTGCAGGATGGGTTGGAGCGAAGGCTGTCTCCCTCCAACCTGAAAGTATATGTTGCCGCTATCGCCGCACATCACGATGCAGTTGATGGTAAGTCCGTGGGAAAGCACGACCTGGTCATCAGGTTCCTGAGAGGAGCGAGGAGAACACAGCCTCCTCGCCCTCCTCTCGTTCCCTCTTGGGACCTCTCAGTGGTACTAAATGCCCTGCAGAGTGCTCCCTTTGAGCCTCTGCAATCAGTGGAGCTTAAGTTCCTGTCAGTTAAGACAGGGCTCCTGGTTGCTTTGGCCTCCATAAAGAGGGTAGGGGACCTGCACGCATTTTCTGTAGACGAAGCGTGCCCGGAATTCGGGCCGGCCTTTTCTCACGTGATCCTGAGACCCCGGCCTGAATATGTGCCCAAGGTTCCCACCACTCCCTTCCGGGACCAGGTGGTGAACCTGCAAGCGCTGCCCCTGGAGGAGGCAGACCCAGCCTTGGCATTGCTCTGTCCAGTACGCGCACTCCGTGCTTACTTAGACAGAACGCAGTGTTTCAGGACCTCAGACCAGCTCTTTGTCTGTTATGGTGGGAAGCTGAAGGGAAAGGCTCTCTCCAAGCAAAGGTTGTCTCACTGGATAGTGGACGCCATTGCTTTGGCTTACAACAGCAGCAAGGTCGACCGTGCCCCCTTGGTGTGACGGCCCACTCCACCCGGAGTGTGGCCTCCTCTTGGGCTCTAGCGCATGGCGCCTCGCTAACAGACATCTGCAGAGCTGCAGGCTGGGCGACACCCTACACATTCGCCAGATTATAGCTATAATCTCCGAGTGGAGCCAGTGTCCTCCCGTGTACTCGCTTCAACCAGCCGGTGCTAGGACCCGCTCAGGTGTCTTCGCTTGCTCGCCATTCCACTCCACGGACTGGATACGTGCGATATTTCCTCAGGTGAGCCTGATAAGCCCTGAGTTCCTCCAGCGCTGTTGACGTCAACGCCAGAGTTATGCCTCCGGCAGCTTTCGCGTTGGCTAGGTGCCACCATGTGCATGGTTCCCCCTCTGGGCGACCCCCACGTGTGTATTCCACTGTAAGCCTCTCTCGAGCATGTGTCTTCCCTTGGCAAGCCAGTCTGCCACCCCTGGGGTTGAAATACTCCACCCTACGGGCTGGACACCCCAGTGTTTTCCGTATGCACCCCCCTCCGGGTCATATGTTATTCTTAAGTCCCCCCTTCGGGCGGGCACTGATTGCATATTCCACTGAGATATGCTCCCAGTGTACCTTGGTATTCCTGTGTTAAGTAGGAGTCCTTCGTCCGTGCTAGTCACGACAGGGAGCTCAGACTTACGCAGGGCACTGGAAGACAGCCGAGGTGGCGTGATTGGACTGGTAACCCCATTCGTCGTCATTTCGACGTAACTCGAAGTGACAACGAAAGGGAACGTCTCGGTTACGGATGTAACCCTCGTTCCCTGAGTAGGGAACGGAGACGTTACGTCTTCCTGCCACTTCCGCTGTACCGCTGGAACAGCCGAGTTCAGCCTTGGCTCCTTCAGCGAAGAAACATATCTGCATGTTGCCAGCTCACTTCCTTTATACCCACAGGGTGGGGCGGAGTTATGCTATGCAAATTCAGCAGACCCATGGCATTTGCTTGCCATTGGCTCGTTTTATTACTGTTCGAAGATGATAGGCTTCTAAGCGAACCCCATTCGTCGTCATTTCGACGTAACGTCTCCGTTCCCTACTCAGGGAACGAGGGTTACATCCGTAACCGAGACGTTTTCTAGGCACAAGAACTCTTAACAGCCCGTATGATCCACATAGAGATCTGCCGATCTCACCATCATTGAGTCTGTCTCGGATTACATGAAGAAACTGAGACAGACTGAATCCAAAATGGTAATGGCAAAAGTAATGTTGTGAGATGTCATGCCCAACAACGCCCTTCAGCCGTGACTTTTGAGACAGCAGTGCCTCTCATACCTTATTGCTTTTATAATTACCACACAATACAAATATTAAAGCCAAAACATATGTATCAATGCAACTTTCATGAAGTTAAATCACTAAATGAAGTTTTATGTAACAAAGTTCGGGAGGAGCATGTTCAGGTAATCATCCAATCAGCACAAGAAGCAGCCAGTATAAATAAAGCCTTCCCTTACCTCCTGTCTCATGACTAATTTCTCAGCATCCCACCACCACCCCTTCACCCCACATTAGGCTGGGTCCGTTCATAGATACCTATGATCTCTAAAAGTTATGGGGGGAGTACTCTGGGGTCGGGCCGAATTCTGAGCTCGGAGCCCTCCCCCCGGACAGCAAGCCAAATACGCATTATAATATTACATCAGGCTGAAAAGCCTTTCTTCCCCTGAAAAAAAAAAGTCCCTGACCGTGAACAGAAACAGAAGTTACATTATTTCGCCTTTAGATTGCAGCAAAGACGGTCTCTATTGGCACTTTTCCACTGCATGGTACGGTACGGTTCGGTACGGCACGGCACGCTTTGGCGCTTTTCCACTGCATGGTACGGTACGGCTCGGTTCGGTACGGCTCACTTATGGCGCATTTCCACTGCATAGTACGGTACGGTACGGCTCGCTTCGGCTCGCTTTAAATGGTACCACCTCTGTTGAGGTTCCAAGCGTACCGTACCGATACTAAACGTGACGTGAAAACACTGCAGATCACTGATTGGTCAGTCACTTCAGCGTCATTGTATTTGCGATACGAGACACTAAACCCACTAGATTTAAATAGCCAGACAACAGCCAACGCAGTAGCACCTGTTTTTAGAGTATTTACTTGACAAAATAAGTTAAAAAAAAATCAAAAAAGAAATGGCTGAATCGTGGTCAGTGGACGAGGTGCAGACGTTCCTCTCGTTGATTGCCGCCGGACCTACAAACAGTGTAGGGACAAATTAGAGGCGACAACTATTAACGATCAGTCCCACCCACTTTGAAGCGGTACTAACTGCTGTGGAAAAGCAACCGATCTAAAGCAAACCGTACCGTGCCGTACCGAGTCGAGTCGTACCACGCAGTGGAAAAGCGAAGCGAGCCGAACCGTTCCGCGCCGAGACGAACCGTACCGAGCCGAACCGAGCCGTACCATGCAGTGGAAAAGCGCCATATGAGTCAGTCAGTCAGAGAAGACTTTTATATTGAAAGGCTGAAACTTGTGAACACAGATAATATATCTACTGTAAATGCAGGTACACTCACTTAATCTCTCACAATTCTCTACTCTATTAGCTTCAATGAACAATATCAATAAGAACAAACATATGTTTTCGTTGCTAAGAGTGGTTGCTAGGGGTGTTGTGTAGTGATATATAGAACCGTTGGGTAAAGGATCAGAATCAAGGATGGCTTTGAACTAACTGTTTTATAAATACTGTAAATATAGGGTTAATTTAGGATATTTGGGCCATATTTTCTTAGTCATCGTAATGGAAAAAAATGTCCAAATGTATTTGTTCATGCTATTCCCTACACATTTAATATGGAAGTTGTGTAAACATAAAAAAGGACTGGTTTATAAATGTTTTTAGTCTTAGAAACCACAAACAAATAAAGAGAGAGGACTTTGCCTCCTCATTTCAGAAGCCCACTGCACACGACATGCTTGCAAATTATTATGAATACTTTATATAATATTATTATAATAATAATAATATATAAATATTGGATTGTATTTGAACTTTAAGCAACTGTTTGTTTTTTCATTGCATTGCTAATGGGAGTTCAGAATGTGACATGTTGTATTGATTTTTACACATTTATGAAAACACATTATGCATACCACTGTATAGTTTCACATCCCAAAAATATGCATGCACAAACATTCACAGACAATTCCATGGTCATGACATTTATCTTCTTATTATTGTTGCTGCACAAAGTAACAGCTCAAGGCAACTGTCAGGCATCCCACATAAATACAAAAATCACAGAATGATAAAACAAATGTTTCAGGTCACAGCATTTTTACTGGCACATTACCTTGCCTTCAGGAATCCAATGATTAAAAAAAAAAAACACCATTTACAAATATCCCACAATATAAGAATGTTAGCACAGTGATAATAATTGTGATTGTACAGGTGTAACTTTAAATAGAGTTTCCCTGGTGCTTGTGTTGACTTAGAGATAGACAGACTTAGTGTTGACTTATACACAAAATTGGGCCAAGCCAAAAATGGCAAAATATTTAGTGATCTTAACCATATCTCACCAGATTTTCAAAGACGCTGATCAGGAGTTTCACCAAGCAACTCGTGTTTCCATACAACTCTGCCGAACCTCTGAATCAAACTTCCCATATTCAGCCCAAAACTTAATTCTGTCTTTGATGTTTTTCTGAGACGGCAATGGGTTTTTAAGCAGTGCATTTGTTTAAATGTATCACTTTTATTCCACAGTAAATCACTTCTGACCTGTGTGTCCTTGTGAGAGAGTAAGGCAGCTCAACTCCTCTTTTCAGGTATCGATTACCCTCCTCTAACCTAGAGTAAGACATGCACACTGACCTTGCAAAGAGGATTCTACTGAGAGACAACATTATTTTTATTCATTGGGTGAAGGTGAGTAAAAGTTTGTGCAAGACTCAAATAATAAGACGATGAGATGATCTTCCACGGCAGAAACTTCAAACACAATTTCTTATGTCTGTTCCGTCCGTTCCTTTGCGTGAATTGCGCATGAGCATTGGCGTAATATTGTATCAAACAGTGTAGGGGAAAGTGTTGCTTTTTGTCTGCTGATAACACATACAATTTTTTGCATTTTGCAAAAACTCCATAGGCTAATAATATTCAAGCGCTTTTATAACAAAAGAGCAGTGGTGAGCGCATAAAGTTCACATGGCATCAGATACATTGTACACTTGTGCTGAAAATGTAGCTAGAAGAAAGAAATACATAAGTAGGTTAAATTGTACTAATGTTAGGGCATTATCAGATTTTAGCATCCGTTATCAGCCATTTGTGTTTTTTGCACATATAGTAAGCAGATACATTACTTACTGTAATATTAGCACATTTAACTGTCATTGCGATAGAAATGCATACAGTATACAGCAGCCACAAAGCCATGATTTTCTTGATACTTCTGGATAATGATTTAATATAATTTGTGTGCCTAAATCCGTTTGTGAGAGTGGTATATTTAATATAATGTGTAAATGGAAAGCATTCTGTTTTCTTCATCACTTCGATCCAGCGGAGCATTGAAGAAGGGCCGTCTGAAGTAACGTAAGGGGGAGATGGTGTAACGTTGCTACAGTAGCCTAATATTTATCCTACAAATCATAAGCACTTGCTACTTTTTAAAAATAGTCTATTCTGTTTCATCATTAAAATCCCTCACACCCCCTGTGGCACCGGCCCCACTTCGATCACACCGCAAAAGAGTGCACACTGTATTGTTTATAAATCCCAATATGTGTGTGTGACAATGTTTATAGTTCAGGCCTGATGTATTTTGTGTTACACAAATGAATTCAGTAATGAAAAATGACGGATTGGAGATGCCTTTTCTTTGTATTGTACTTGTAAGCCTTCCGCATACTATTTTTTTTTCAGTGGCTTTCATTAAGTGAGAGGGACAGAATCAGCGTGGCAAAAATGGTGGGGACATGACAAAAATTCATAGGGATGATGAAAACAATAAATAAATTGATAGGGAGAAGAAGGTTGGATCAGGAAACGGCACCAACTCAACTAAACACTATGCAATGGATCCCAGCAAGATAGATAGAGAGAGAAGGCATGCAATGTGTCAGTGAAAAACATAAAGGTGAGAAAAATGACTTTTCTGCTGGCAAATGACATGACTCATGCTTGATAGAAAGGAGATATTTATCTCATGTCCCGTAAAAAGCCGAACACACAGCCAGTCTGATTTTTCTTTAGAGAGAAACTCTCAGGTGGGCATGAAAACTTGAGGGAAATGTCAACAAATGATCAGTCTTCAGCTGATACATGCTAACAGTCTCGGTCTGAGACAGCGCACTTACAGACACCCACAGTCCGTTTACTGACCGTCTGATGCATATTGCAGGCAAAAATGTCTGACTAGCTGGCTTTATGCAATTCCAACGCTATCGCACAACCGATTCGTACATATTTTACAAGGTGGCTAATTCGTACCAATTTGTTCGATTTGTCTAAACCCCAGTGACGGGTAGGTTTAGGGGCGGGTCATTCGTATGAATTCATTCGAATTGGGAAATGTACGATTTAGCAAAAATACGTATGAATTGCCGAGAGATCGGGTTGGTAATTCTTGAGAAAAAAGAAATTAGGGGTTTGTTTGTGTCACCTAATATAATGACTTAGTGCCTGCCCATTTTTTCAGCAGGGTTGGTTCCGAAAGTATTTTATTCCATAATTTTTTTTTGCTGTAGGGATTCTTAAAAAGTATTTGTTAAAGTGTCATAAGTCATGAACCAAGCCAAACAGCTATAGGTGAATCACACCATTACAAACTTTATAGAAGCAAAAAAACAAAAAAAATCACACAGCAGTCATAGCATAATGCCTGATTGAGGCACAATGTCAGCCTCGACCAATCCGCACATGCAGGCACACACATAGACAGGGAACCCTATTTCAGAACCTCTTCCTATTTTACTCGATCTCGTTTGCTTTCTTCTCATTCACTTTCTCTCAGGAGATCAGAGAGTCCTTTTGCTGTATTGAATTTTTTGGAGCACTCTCCTCACCTTTCAGTATTGGCTTCAGTTCATTCTGGACTGAATGAGTCACAAGGTTAGACTTTGATGGTGTCTCTTGTGGGATATTGGATTTTCTCCCAAGAAAACTACATTTTGTCATTGTACAAAAGTACAATAAAACCTGATCAACTTCAGATTTTGTGTGAGTTTGCTATTTGAGAGCAAGTAACTCTTGATAAGAAGCTGAATGGTAAGCTATTTCAAAGGTATACTCAGAGTAATTTTTGTTTAGGTTGCGCTAACTGATATTGCAACCATTTCCCACATTGAAAAAAAAATGGTGCAGGATTTACCCTTGAAACGATTATCACTCGGACAATGCTAGTAATTAAAAATAAAAAAGAAAGAAAGAAACAATTAATAACACATTTATTAAATGCAAAAATAATAATAATAATAATAATGCTATAGATAAAACACAATTTGCAATCTGCCATGAGTAATTTCATCATGGGTTACTGATATTTTAAATTGAAATTCACATGGGATGCAGTCCTTCAATTACCTTTTATCTCTATTTGTGCAAATTCAATATCTTGTACCTGTAAAACAAAAATAGATCTGATTGTGATATGCATAAATAATGCAGATAAATAAATAAATAATAATATAGAAAAAGGTGTAACATGCAACCATGTTAAAACGTGTCAAATCTAACATTCTCAAGGTAAGATCTGTTTTATTTACCATCCGCTCCAGGTTGCTTATCTGATTTTCAGTTTTGTTCAGTAGGAGTAGGAGAGCTTTCCTGAACAAAAAAACACAAAATATTATAACGAAGATTCAGTTTGTTTTAGAAAACTAGACCTTCTAGTTCTACGAGTAACAGAGACATGGAGACAAGGAGAGACATGGTCACACTCACTCTTTCTTTCCATCTTTCAATAACTGTTTGGCCTGCTGTAGCTCTTTGTCTACATGAAAAGTGATCCTCTTCTGATACTGCTTCAGTTTATCTCTCTACATTCACACTGTATTCAGTCAAAATGTACGTGTTTGTAGTTGCAGATTTTGATCTGATACAATTCCATTTACATGCTGAATAACAAGAGATGGATATTACTGCATATTGACTGAACTCCAGTATAAATTTCAAAATTTTTACCTTTGTGCTCTGAAACGGGGAAAAAAGTGGGCGCTCAAATAGAATGTGAGCAGCCCCCGCTTGAGTCGGAGCAGCGCTATTGATGAGATTTCAGGTCAGGCTGACAAATCCATTTCACCAAAGGTCAAAATGGCAAATATAGTTCAGACATGGGCAACACAGATGGAAGGCGGACTTTTATTCCCACACATCAATCTTGACGAATGCAGACCTTGTGTTGAGTCTGGTTTGGTTACTGCCTCAATGCAGCAAAATTAAATCCTCTATGAAAGTGTAAATGAAGATGCGAGATGTTAGAAACAATGGCTACGCTCACAGTGGCAGAATACTGTTTTAGAGTGATAAATGTGTTTGTGTACAGTTCAGTTATAATACAAGACTGAAAACCGCATTTTACAACCAAACTGACATCAAATTTGCATGCTAGAGTAAAGATAAACAGAACAATGTGCACATTTGTTGGTGAATACAGTTGTCCATCCTGACAACCAACCGTGTGAATGTAGCAAAAGACTGATAGGAACATTTTGTGGACATATCAATTAGAAGTTGTCCTTTTCTTTAGACAAAGGGAATGATATATTGGGTTTTTACACCCAGCGCTCAACCTTTCATTATTTTGCCAGTTCTGCCTCATGCAATGGTGCGTATACCAGTGGCGTATCCAGGACATTTTTACTGGGGTGGCCAAGATGGGACACAAAGCTAGTGTGGGGTGGCCATATCTACTATAAAGTAATGTTATGTAAACCTTCAAACTCGCATGAACAATAGAGGATTCTAATAATAGTAACAAAGTGCAATAGAGGTAGCTAGTTCTTGCTTTTGCTCATTATCCTGCCACAAAATGCGTTCACATAGGCCATAAGACCACAAGACAAGACTTAAATTCCAATGATGCCAACTGGTGGAATGGTACACAGAAGTCACGGTTCGGTATGAATTCGGTAGCTACAATGGAGGGAAAAGCAAAACAAAAATGCAGAAGGCATTTTTATTTTATTGTGCATGTCTCAGTCTGTACCACCTTGTGTCATACAGTCCCATGAGCAGCTACAACAGCCTGAAGTGTGTAAAGTAATATGTAAACAGTAAACAATAAGTACCCCACATTATCTCCAGACTCCATCTGTAACTTGTAAACAAAATAAGACAATCAGCCATAAAACTGAAAATACAGCATCTCTTATTTATGTGCTGATTGCCTAATCCTAACCCCACCCCTAATCCTAACCTTGCGTCTAAATGAGTTGCTTACATTAACAAAATTAGCCTACAATAGCAGACATAAGCCCTTTAAATAAAAATAAATGGCCATGTTTTATAATAAGGTTCACAAAACTAAATAAAAATGTTTAGAAAATATGTAACGTTAATTTAGTTGTAGGTTACGTTCTCATATCCATTTTTTCTCTCTAATGTCACGGAATAATCTGGTTTACTGCTTTACACGACTCTTTTGTAGTGTGGTTTTGGTCTATTAAAGTGTTGAACTTAAATAAACATTCACAAATGTACCTTACTACTGCTCGCCGCTGATTCCTGGTGGTTTAGAGAACACCGAGTCGCATCCTGTCGTTTCAAAGAATAGTACACCGGCGAGCGCGAAGTAAATGCCTCGTCCATTTGGGGAGGCGCGCGCGCAGTCATCGGAGGCTCGCGCTGCGGAGGCAGGCGAAAGTATAAACAAACCTATCTTAAGGCGGGGCTACAGATTAGGTTTACACAAACAACCCGCGTATCTAGCAGTAGTTCCGCAGCATTACATTCATTAATTTGCACGCGAGTTTTATTTATTTTTATACCATGTATTATCCGTGTAAATTCATGCACCGAACGGTTCAATACGAATACATGTACCGTTCCACCCCTATGCCAACAGACCAAATATAATTTAAGGATTAAGGTGCTTCTTTAAAAAGTAACTTTTGAACATTGTACTGGCCCTAACTCAGTTGATCAGCTGTCATCATTGACAGCATCTCTTGTTTCTTGTGTTGACGAACATGCAACTACCTATCAGATCTGGGGTGGCCACAGGGGTGGCCAATGAGCTTTCAGGGGTGGCCCTGGCCACCCCAGGCCACCCCCTAGAATCGCCACTGGCGTATACTGATCAAATTCTCTCAAGCTTCAGTTTTTGGCAGACTAAAAAAAGTTTGTCTTGCAGCAGGCAATTTCCCTGTTTTTGTATTCTTCCAGGCTTCCTTTTATTTTAAGAATACTGTCGGTCCCTGCTGATGAAAAGCAGATCCTCAGCATGGTGCTTCAACGCCGCCCCATACTTCCCTGCAGCAATACTTCATTAGGTATGATTTTAGATTTGTTGCTCACATATCACTTTGAAATTTAGTTTAAAAGCTCCATTCCGGTCTCAAATGACCACAAACATCTTCTCCCGCAACTGACTTCCAAGCATTTTCGGAAACTACAGACATGTTTTAATAGTTCTTTCTGAGTAATGGCCTCATTTGTGTCACTCTTCCATGTGGCTTCACTCATAAGTCTTCTTCTTAGTGCGCACAGAAGGTTTTGAGGGATGACCTTGAGTTGTCGATCTGGGTGGTTTGATGTAGCTTGCAGTTCCTGGTAATTGAACCAATATTGTGCAGTGGGATATCCAACAATTTTGTCTTCATTTTTTCATTTATTAAAGGGCCCCTATTATGTTTTTTTATTTTTTATATTCCCTTTCATGCAGTGTGTAATATAGCTGTTTGTGAATGTAAACTACAAAGTTGTAAAGTCAAAAGAAATGTATTGTGCGCAATAAAGAAAAGTATTGTCTCCCAAAAGAAAGAATCAACAATGAACCACCTTTACGAGTCATCTGTAATTAGAATGTGTAACGGTTCTAGACCACTAGATAATACATTTGCATAATGTCTTATCTGTGTTGTAGGTTGTCCACCCGCTAACAACTTGACTCGCCCACAAACACGCCATTTTACTGAGGACCAGCTTGCTCCTAAGAATCACAACCTGTAAGTGTGAATACTTATTGATGTATATATTTAATACTGGGTGTTCAAAATACGTAGTTTTGTGTTTTATGTTGTGTAAGTTTCCGGCTAACCGGCTAACTCACATTATTATTGTCTAACTGAAATAGATCTGCTAATCAGCTGTGGGCCACTATTACCTAAAACTGATTCTATTAATGCAGATTGTCTGTCGTTCTTACTACTTTGAGTAAAGATAAAGGATAGACAGAGGTGGGTAGTAACGAAGTACATTTAAAGTATACTTGAGTATTTTTTGGGGAAAATTGTACTTTTAAGAGTAGATTTAAATGTGGGTACTTTTTACTTTTACTCGAGTACATTTCTAATAAAAAAACGGTACTTTTACTTCGTTACGTTGAGCGACGTTCCTCTCGTTACTTTATTTTAATGCAGTAAGTGTTGTTAAATGCGTAGTTTATTCCAAGCGCGCTGTATCTTTTTTCTGGGCATGAGCGATGCTCAATTCACAAATGAATCACTCTTTTGAGTCGATTCTGTTCAAAGACTTAATCAAACAAGTGGGCAGATCTGTCTAAATCGGTTCGCGAATCAGTTTGTATGATCTGTTCAGTTTCCTACACGCACTGAATCGTCTGAAGCGCTTTCAATTCATACTCGACTCGGAGTCGTAACAGGAAGATTTAAGAACATTAAGAAAGCTGGATGAAGTGGCTGTGGACCTACAGTACAGTCAAGTGAAAGCAAATCTGCAAATGCATAATTTTTGCCAGCGATGAAGATCTCTATTATCTTCGTATGCTGAGGACGATATATCCTGTGGAACGAATATCGTTCCACAGGACGATATTCGATTTAATTTCATTCAGGTAATACATTTTACAACCAAACAGATTATTACAATATGATAGCACTACTTCAAAGTATGACATTACCCGTTTTTTTGGACATAGGCCTATACATTACTTTATACAATAAATAAGCTACCATTGTCCACATATGAAATGAACACCCGCCATCCCGCGGTAATGTGTGTGTATTGCGCAGTGGCGTGCGAACTCAACTTGAAAACGAATGCCTTTGCCTGCCTTAGACACGGTTGACCAGTTTAAACATGCATGCAGAAATATACATTTGATTAGCTACATTTTGGAGAACAGACATAAGAAGATCCGTCGATGTGCGTTTGATCGTCGTTTGTGTTCAGATGTTCAGTAGCGGTCAGCGCGAGCACATGTGAAGAGTTTGAACTCTTTCTTCTCTGTGTCAATGTTTCCCTTTACATGCCTTTAAATGCAAAACTCTGCAGATTCACTATATTTCGACATTGTCTAATAATCCAACTGTAGTTGTATAAGTTACTATTATACAAACCAAAGGACAGGCAATGATTTTCGGGCTACAGATGGCAGAAATAATGCTTGTCTCTTCTGTTTTTGTGGCAAAGATAGCCTATCTAATTATGATAATAATAGTCATTTAAATAAAAAATATCTAAATAATATCATGTTTTATATATATATATATATATATATCATATATAGGCCTATGATCCGAAGTAACTAACTATAGCTACTTGAGTAGTTTTCTCATTGGATACTTTTCTCATTGGATACTAATTATGATAATAATAGTCATTTAAATAAAAAATATCTAAATCATATCATGTTTTATATATATATCATATATATCGGCCTATGATCCGAAGTAACTAGTAACTAACTACTTGAGTAGTTTTCTCATTGGATACTTTTTTACTCTTACTCAAGTAACTATTAAGATTGTTACTTTTACTTTTACTTTGAGTAAATATTTCTAGAAGTACTTGTACTTTTACTTGAGTACAGTTTTTGGATACTCTACCCACCTCTGAGGATAGAGCAAGATTTGTTTTTCAAACTTTAATGTTACATTGGGCCATCTGGCCAATCAGAGCAGAGTAGACCAATCACAACAGACTGGCCCTTCTGGCCAATCAGAGCAGAGACCAATCACAGTAGGTTCGTGGAAAGGAGGGATTTAGCGAGACTGATTCATCCGACGAGTCGTTTGAAAATCGTTGAAAAATGTGGTGATGTGCAACGTATATTATGAGAAAATGTAAGCGTTTTTTTTTTATACCTTTGATGCATGTAAACCTGTTGCAGAAGACCTCCAAAAGAAAAAGGGATAGTTCACAAGTTGTTCAAAACCTGTATGAGTTTATTTCTTCTGTTGAACACAAAATAAGATGTTTTAAAGAATTTTGGTAACCAGACAGTTGATGGCACACATTGACTTCCATAGTAGGACAAATATATATACTATAGAAGTCAATGGCTACCATCAACTGTCTGGTTACCAACATTTTTTAAAATATCTTCATTGGTGTTAAACTGAAGAAAGAAACTCTTCAGTGTCTTTGGATTTGAGGGTAAGTAATTCAATTTTTTTTTTTTGGGGGGGAGAACTATCCCTTTAATAAATGTAGTATAACTATTTTGGAATACTTAACGGAATGTTTTTGGTACAAGTTTTCAGATTTGAGAAATGAATCAACCGGTTCATTGAAAAGAATCATCTCAAAAGAACGATTTGTTTACTAATCCAGTTCCTGAGTTCAACTTACTGACTTTGAGCTGGCAGATCTCGAGTCAAACGCTTCAATGGAGGAGAAAATTATCAGTGATTAAAATTAATAATGAGTAAAATTTCAGCCTATTCCTAACACAAAAGTATTGTATGACTTATACCACATATTGGAATATACCACACAAGTCGTTCTCCTTTTTTGTGTGTTTCTTTTCAAGAAATAGCATAGATTTTTTTCTTCTTTTTTTGTGAACTGTGCCTTTAAGCTATTGACTTGTTTGCCACGGAATAAAACAATTTAAAAGGTAATTGTGACTTTTTTTCTCGCAATTCTGACTTTATAACTCGCAATTGCAACTTATAAAAACGCAATTCTGAATTAATAACTTGCAATTGCCACTTTATATCACGCAATTCTGACTTTATAACTCGCAATTCCAACTTTATAACTCATAATTCCAACTTTATATCTCGCAGTTCCGACTTTATATCTCGCAATTGCAAGTTTATATCATGCAATTCTGATGAAAAAAAAGTATGAATTATGAGATAAAAAGTCGCAATTACCCTTTTTAATTTTTTTTATTCTGTGGCAGAAACAAGCTTCCATAATTGACTGAAAATGTAAACAATAAAAAATGGCTTATATCACCTCTAAGTATCTGAAGTCTCTATAAATTAGTTTATATCATAACAGTACTGGCCACAGGAGGGCAATGATGACTCATACTATGCTTTTACCTCAAGGCCAAGAACTACCGTCTAAAATATATATTTTTATGCGTTTGTGTGATGCGCTATTAAGAGTGTCTGTCTCTATGTGTCACTGGCCTCTCAAGCAAGAGTTTTAGCACTGCTATGAAAGACTCCTCCACACATCAGTCACATTTAGGGCCCCTACAGTCACTGAACCTTGAAAGCAGCAGGACTAAAACACACTGCAGAGAGAGAGAGAGACGCTGAAATCTCAAGAGCCACAGAGGCGAGCAGCATCCACTGTTAAGTAATGACAATTCTCCACTGTGCACCAGCTTCAGGCCTGTTGCAGCCTGCTGATGAACCGAACAAAGAGTTGTTGACACAATCCGTTTGAATTCCGATGAAATGTTTTCACTTCTTTTCACACTTCATTTAGACTATTCATGACCTATCAATGATAATAATCCTAATTGTGGACCATATGTTGTCACACTATTTCGGTGACTTGAATATATTTACATTTAATCATTAAGCAGACGCTTTTATCCAAAGCCACTTACAAATACAGAGAGTAATAGAAGCAGTCAAATCAACAAGAGGGCAACGATATACACATGTCGTGAACAGTCTCAGCAAGACCAGCGCAGCACACGTAGGAAGGATTTTGTTTTTGTTGGCAAAATAGATGCATCTTTAATAGATTATTGAAGATGGCTACGGACTCAGCAGCTCGGGTTGAGTTAGGATGGTCATTCCACCAGCTTGGACAGTCAAGGTTAAGGTCCGTGAAAGTGATTTTGTGCCTCTTTGAGATCACACACAAGGCATCATTCACTTGCAGAACTCAAGTTTCTGGATGGCACAAATGTCTGAAGTAATGAATTAAGATATAGGGGTACAGAGTCAGTGGTTGTTTTGTGGGCAAACATCAGTGCCTTGAATTTGATGCGAGCGGCATTTGGCAACCAGTGCAAGTTTTTGAGGTGAGGTGTGACGTACGCTCTTTTCAGCTCGTTAAAGACCACTCTTGCTGCAGCATTCTGGCTCAGTTGCAGAGGTTTGACAGTTGATGCTGAAAGTGCTGCCAAGAGAGCATTACAAGTCCAGTCTGGATAGACCAGAAGCTTGGACAAGGAGTTCTCCGATAGAAGGGTCTGATCCTCCTAATGTTAATGCATATGTAGGACCGGGCAGTTTTAGCAATGTGGTCTGTGAAGTTTAACTGATCGTCAATCACAACTCCTAGATTCCTGGCAGTCCTGAATTGAGAAGTTGTGATGAAGTGCTGGGTTGGTTGAGACCACTAGCAGCTCTGTCTATTTAAGGTTGAGTTGAAGGTGGTGGTCCTTCATCCAGCAAGAAATGTCTGTCAGGCAAGCCGAGATGCGAATATCTACCGTTGGATCGTCTGGTTGGAATTAGGGCTGCAACTAATGATTATTTTAATAATCGATTAATCTGTCGATTATTTTTTTTTTTTATTAATCGATTAATCGGATAAAAATAAAAATAAAAAAGCATTCATTTCCAACCCTTTATTCAGACAGTGCAAATTCACAGTGCAAAAAAATCTTCAGAAAGTGCACAAACAGGTTGCTCCTTGAACATCCCTGAGCTGTTAAAGTAATAAAATAATAATAATTGACTAACACAAAAAACATACACATGTATGCTTTACATCTGCCAAATATATAGGACTTTTTTTTTAAATAAAGTGCACAAAAAGATGTATATTTTTGTTTAAGGGACCTGAGCTGTCAGAACAATAAATATTTTTTTTAAAATAAAGAAAAATACAAATCAGAAAACTTAACAGGATTTGTTTAAACGTCGGAACTTGTTCTCCACACTACACTCACAGACGCACAAATTCTCATACTCACAGACGCACACACTCACAGACGCACAAATTCTCACACTCACAGACGCACACACTCACAAAAAAATACAATGGATTGACCACCTCGTATGGTGTGTATTTTGCAGCTCATCCTTTCCGAGCATATAGTGAAGTATAGTGAGTCATTTAGACTTAGAGTAAAGAATGAAAAATTCAGTGCTGCTCGGACACACTCGGTCTCTCTTGCGCGCAAATAGACTCGATCTCTATCGTGCGCTCTCAGAGGCACTCGGTCTCTCTCGCGCGCAGACACACTCGCGCGCAAACACACTCTATATCGCGCGCTCTCGGACACACTCGGTCTCTCTTGCGCGTGCAGACACACGTGTCTTAAGCGCAGTGTCGCTCGCGGAGTTCGCTTCGCTTTTGTCCAGTCCTGTGCCTCATAGCTCTGCACTCAACTAAAAAAAAATCTTTTTTGTTTTTTAACATCTCCGCGTCGCGCGACACAACAAATCGATAATGAAAATCGTTCCCAACTATTTTGATAATCGATTTTTATCGATTGTATCGATTCGTTGTTGCAGCCCTAGTTGGAATGAGAGGTATAGTTGTGTGTCATCAGCATAGCACTGATAGGAAAAAACATGTTTCTGAATGACATATTCTAGTGATGACATGTGGATGGAGAAGAGAAGTGGCCCAAGCATCGAGCCTTGAGGCACCCCAGTAGTTAGACATTGCGACATAGACACCCTACCCCTCCATAGCACCCTGAAGGACCTTATATATACTATATAATTGGGTTTTATCATTGCTGATTTCATGACAAGACCAAAAATCATGAGCCAGTGACATTTAAACTACCACTTTAAGGCTACATGAGGGGGGGGGGGGGGACTTAATAATTATTATATAAAAATGTGTTAGTAAATGCTTTATTAACATGCATTTCTACTGCAATTCAGGGTTAATTCAGGTATAGTTACAAAGCATTGAGTAGTTGTTAGTTAACTATTTGTGTGAGTTCATCTAAAGTGAGGACTATTCATGCCCTGTAAAGTATTTACAAAGGAGATTTCAAGGCTGTTAATATTTCTATCTTCTGTATCAGTGTTGTGTTTGTTTCTTTTGTCACTTTAGAAGATAACTGAGCCTTTAAATCTCCTTTGTAAATGCTTTACAATGCATAAGTAGTCTTCACTTTAGATGAGCTCACGCAAATAGTTAACTGACCACTACTAAATACTTTATAACTACCTGAATTAACCACATTTACTCACACTTTCTAAGTGATCGTATGCATCAATGACAACTCCCAAATAACTGGTTTGTAAATAATGCTATACTTCATTTAGAAATTATAAATTAATCATTAAACACATTATAGATATGATTTTAAATCAAGAATAAAGCATTTATAGCTGTATTATTAATGTCTATTAATGCTTTTTTAAATTATGAATTAACTGTTTACTAATGCTCATTTAATGATTAATAGTGTGCAGTTAGTATAAAGTGTTACCGATTAATTTATGTTTTTATGATTTTGTTTATTGTTTTATTTTAGTTTTTCATTTATTTAGACACAAAAGTATGGTATTGTAACATTGATTGTTTGTCCGTTATCACCATCATTTGGAAATAATTATCAACTTTGTATCCCCAACGTTTGCCTAGAAACAGTTCAACCTCTAACATTGTACACTGAGTCCGAATTGTGGTCTGTTTGCATCATCAATGTGAGTACCACTTTAAGCACTAACTATGTGAAAGTAAATGAGTCTTTTCCACTCAGTACACAAAACCAACAAAAGGCATGAAATTCCTGTGCTCAGCTGCTGTAGAAAACATCGTAGTGTCCCTCTGGGAGCAGCTGTTCATGTCCCACAGCATTAGCGTTTGATGCTGTGGTGCTGATATCTTTGTTTGAGCATCTTCACATGCTGATGTTGAGCAGGTTCGCCGTTAAAGGTTATTCTGTTTGTCAGCTTTGACTCATGCATTCTGGACTCATGCTGTCCTGTCCACTGACTCAGCCACACCTCTCCAGCCTCAGTGTCGATAAGTCGATAACATCGTGCCGGGGCGCAATTAAGACATTATTAAACTGTTCATCGGCAACTCCAGACTCACCTCGCGGCCTCACAGCGGTCTTCCCTTCCTCCAACTGCAGTGAGATCCCCCGTCTGTCTGTGAAACTCGGCTGTGCTCCGTGCATCTGTGACCTCTGTAACCCTGCACGTCTCCTCTCGCCAGGCTGTGCCCGTCGGGTGTGGAAGTGCCAGGGTAAGACAGCTGTAGTCATGTGGGCAGGCAGACCTCATCTGCCACCACTGAGGGGTGAAAACGTGGCCTATAGTGTGTGTGTGTGTGTGTATGTGCAGAAACCCTTGAGAGTATCTATAAAGAGCACTCAATCAAACACCTTTGGCTTCATGCCTGAGCTCATATTGGTTTTTAGTTATGACGATTTTAATGATCGGAAATATCACTGCACTGGCCTCTGTGAGAGGAGATGGACATTAGACGTGTGATGTCATAATCTGCCTTGTTTCGACTGACTCTCTATACTAATCTATACTACACTATACTATACTAATCTATACTATACTAATCTATACTAATCTATACTATACTATTCTATATGGTAACACTTTACAGTAAGGTTTCATTAGTTAACATTAGTTAACTACCTTAGTTAACATGGAATTAATACTTATACAGCATTTATTAATGTTAGTCAATATTAATTTGAATATTTACTAATACATTATTAAAATCAAAGGTTGTATTTGTTAGCATTAGTTAATGCAATGTGAACTAACTTGAAAAAAAAACAATGAACAGCTGTATTTGTATTAACTGAAATTAAAAGTGTAATAAATACTGTAACAAATGTATTGCCTTTGTTAGTTCATGTTAGTTCATACATTAACTAATGTTAACTAATGAACCTACTGTAAAGTGTTACCTACTATACACTCTAAAAAATGCTGGGTTAAAAACAACCCAATTTGGGTTATTTGGCAACCCAGCGCTGGGTAAATATTGGACAGAACACATGCTGGGTTATTTTGACCCAGCAGGTTGGGTTTTATACATTAACCCATTTGCTGGGTTGTTTTTTTAATCAGTGCTGGGTCAAACAACCCCATGTTACAGGTTATTCATTTTAGATAATAATAATAATAAAAATACTACTAAATAATAATTATTATTATATTAATAATAATATTAATAATAACAATAATAACACTACTATTTATTATGATTCAATAAAAGTGTTTATTCCAGGAAATTAATATAATAATGAATACATTCATGTTTAATCAACAATTAGTCATCTCGGAGGCCCACAAAAATCATTTGTGCTAAAATGTTGGCATGTTAAAAGATAATAAAATGGTGAGATTCTCAAAATTCAAAACAAACAATGTACATTGCAATCATTTTAGTCCTGTGTAGCAAAATAAAAACATAAAAACTAAACTGTAAAATAGCCAATAGCTAAAGATTCTCTTCACAAAAAAAAAGAGCATAAGTACATTGCAATTCATTTAAATAAGTAAATTAGTCATGTGCAGCAAAAATGGGAGGCACATAAGAACTTTGCGTATAAACTGTATACAATAGCTAAAGATTCTCTTCACACAAAAAATTACAAATAAAAAACCTAAGTACATACATTGTAATTCATTTAAATAAGCAATAATTTAGTCCTGCGTAGCAAAATAAAATAAAAACATAAAAACTCTATACTTATAAACTGTAAAATAGCCTAGCTAAAGATTCTCTTCACAAAAAAGATACAATAAAAAAACAAAAAAACAAATACATACATTGCAATTCATTTAAATAAGCAATCAATTAGTCCTGTCAAGCAAAATGGGACACACGTGAAAACGGTACTTGAATTTTGTATACCAGGCAGTGTTTTGACACTAAGTTAAAGATTCAAAATATTCAAAACAAAAAAGAAAGAAAAATGTACATATATTGCTTAATTGCTATGAATGGCTATAATTTAGTCCTCTGCAGCAAAAATGGAGGCCCGCAAAAACCGAATGCTAGAATTTTCTGTCCCAGGCATTCCATAAACTACCTGCTGCAAAAATTCCCAAACAGGGGCACATTGTTTCGGATAGTGAATGTCAAAGCAATAAAATGCCTTGAAACAAACATCCACAGCCTTGAGGAGAGTCAACTGTTCCAGAGCTTGCCCATTCACCACCACAAAAAACTGTCCAGCCATTCCAAGCTCCAAGACAAAGGGAAAGGGTTTCGCTTCTCTCTGCCTTTCCAGGTAAAGCACCATGTTGGTTCCAGACTAAATGAGGAAATGACAATATCAGACACAGATAATTCTTTAAAAGTGTGTCTTAGGTTTTCATAAGAGCAGTCTTAAATTAGTTAAATAACATCTTAAATTAACTTAAAAGAGTTGTGAGAAAATGAAATGCGTGTCAGATCCATGCAGCAATAACCATGATCATGATTAAAACGATTTATCGTGCAGCCCTACAAACAGGTGTAAAGAAATGAGCCTGCTCTGTTGTTTTACTTACAGGTTGTACATCAATGAATGAGGTTCTTGCCTCTTGAATAGTTGGCCGAAAGGTTTTGTGGCCAATCTTGTACACAGGCGGGGGAAGAATGACAGGCAAGATTTTAAGTGCTTGTATGCCTTTGGAATCTAAGAAGAGATAAATGGCAAATTAAAACTTGTTTGTTCATCAGCTTTTAAATTAAGCAAAGTGCATTTCTAACTAAGGTCAACTTAGAATGATTGAAATTAGCTTAAATATGTAACAGTTAAATATGTACTCTGGTAATCTGAAAACATTTAGTGTTATTAAAGGGATAGTTCACCTTAAAATGCAAATTTACTTGCCCTCATGTCAAATTTACTCACCCTTATGTTGTTCCAAACCTCTACAAGTTTCTTTCTTCTGCAGAACACAAAAATATATTTTAAAGAATGTCAGTAACCAGACAGTTAACGGTAGCCACTGACTTCCATAATAGGAAAAAAGTACTATAAAAGTAAATGGCTACGGTTAACTGTTTTGTTACCAACATTCTTCAAAATATCTTATTTTTTGTTCAGGAGAAGAAAGTCATGTAATAACATGAGGGTGAGTAAATGACGACATAATTTCACTTTCGGGTGAATCCCTTAAAGCAGTGCTTCTCAAACCGGCCCTGGGGACCCCATATCACTGCACATTTGTATCTCTCCCTCATCTAACACACCTGATTTAAGTCATCAGCTCATTAGTACAGACTGCAAGACTTAAATTGGGTTTGTCTGATGAGGGAGACATCCAAAATGATGGGAGGTCCCAGGACATTTGAGAACCACTGTTAAACCAAGAAAGGGGCAAGTACTTTTAAAGGGGTCATGAACTGAGAAATAAAATGTTCATACAATCTTTTGTCATACAAGAGGTCATTGTACTATAAAAAAAACATAAAACAACTTTTATTGATAGTATGCTGCCAAAAAAATGACTAATTTTCCACTTCCGATTGTTTATTACGCAATAGAACATCCGTGCAAGATTGCCTTCACAGAAACAGATCATAGCCTCTTTGTGCCCACAGGCACATAAGTGAAGGGAGTGATAGTACAACAGGATCACTTGGAATAAAAATACATATAGATATCTGCTAAGTTTTCCAATGTTGTGCTTACTAACACTATAAAAGGACCTCAGGGAACATTATAAAAAAAGGCAATTCATGACCCCTTTAAATGCAATAATTTATTCTGTTTTTATTTTAACATTTCTACTAACCTGCAGACATGTTGTCTAAATTATTGAGGACATCCATCTGTCGTCCATCTCTTTTAGCAAAGGCCAGGATCTTGTCAGCAAAGACAGGCAACCAGGATAAGCACATTTTGTCTGCTGCATCAGGGTGAAGTATACTGAAGTCCTGAGATATCTGTTTTTTGGGGAAAAAACAGTCATTTATATTTTTGTCTTTAAAAAAAAAAAAAGCTGAATGTGAGGCTAGCATTCTACCATAATTAATGTTAATTAATTATAAATAAAAATTATATCCTTCAAACCAATGGGAGAGGAAGAGAGTTAAGAAGATATTGAGTTTAAATTATATTTACCATGCCTGGGGTGTCCATGAGACGAGGGAACTCTGATAAAATTTCAGATATTGGCTTGGAGCCATTCTCACGAATCCAATGAGCCCTAAAAGGAGCGGTTTCTTTCATATACTGCTCCACTTGGTCCTGTGGTCTGGTATTATTTTTTAGCCATTCTTTCAGTTGAACTGCCCTCTCAGGAGACAAAGTTGAATCTGTTGAAAGGTAAATAAAATATAAAGTCATATTGGTTAACTTACATCAGCACATGTAATTCTTGATAAAGGGTATAAACGGCATATTCTAATCTAGGCCATTTCAGAGCCAGTTTTATAGTGAGGCTGCGCTCTTATGGAGAAAGGTTTGCTACATTTTAATTAGATGAAATAAACCAAACCCCTTTCTAGAGACCTTGTCATTAGTGCATATTGTCAGCATTTGATTTTCTATATTTTTTCCGATCATGTTAACAAGAGCAATTGTTCTTAAACAGTGTGTGAGTTCCAGTCTTCTTGCTCTTGATGTTTAAACTGACAGGACTTAAAAGCACATGCAAATGATAAACTTTCACTCGATGATTAAACTTTGCAATTAAAGTCGTCTGTACGCTGTTTTGCAGTGAAAAGAAAAACTGTAGTGCTTTGTGTGAAGATTACGACAAAAGGAATTGTATTACCTGGAATAACAGTCGACCTCTTCTCACAGATAAAAGCCACAGAAGATGGTGTTCTTAATCGCCGCATTCTCTTCCTAATATTGCGAAGGCGCTCCTCAAGAAATCCTGTGGAAGGTCTGTGCCTTTGCCCCGGGCTGAACCATGCCTCCTGAAAGATGATGTTATTGAGTTATGTATTACATTGAAAATTTGATTTATCTCAAAACACAAGACATCTTCATGAGTGAGCACAAATAATTCCAAAAGTAGACACACACTCCAAAACATATACAATCATATGGGTTAAGACAAGATTGGTTGAAGACCAGAATAACTTGATAACTTGGCTGGACAGGAAAGTTTAGTGACTGCAGAAATAGACAAATAAAAATAAAGTAAGATACATATACTCACATAGCCATTGCCTTCAGGGTCACGCAGACAGGAGAATGTCTCTACTAAAGAGATGGCCATTGCTTTTTTGGTCTCTGTTGATGGTCTGCATTATGATGGTCAAATATGAAAGGAAAGCTTGTAATTTGAAATGTGAAAGTTTCATACAGTAAAAAAAAAAAAAAGTTAATACTCACGTTTCGCCATATTTCTCAATAAGATGAGCAACAATAATTCGCACCATTGCACGCCTTTGCTGGGTGGTAATTTTATTACTCTCTAGGCTCTCCACAATAGAGGGTCCATGAGGTGCTTTCATCAGTACTGCACGGATATCCTGGGGTACATAGCAGAGTTGTCTTTTTGATTGCAAATAGTATATTTCAAGTTATTTTGCAAGAAGACTGTCATATCTAATTCAAATTAGTTTTAAAAACATACATGCGTATCATCTGGAACAAGCTGAAGAACAAATGTTGGCTCTGTATTTTCAGGAGAAGTGCGTCGAAATGTTGGCTCTGTATTGTCAGGAGAAGTGCGTCCAAATAATGGCTCTGTATTGTCAGGAGAAGTGCGTCCAAATAATGGCTCTGTATTGTCAGGAGAAGTGCGTCCAAATAATGGCTCTGTATTTTCAGGTGCAGTGCTTGGCTGCGTATTTTCAGGAGCAATGCTAGAGTGTGGTGGGACACTATTCTACAAAATGAATAAAAAAATAAAAATAGTTTAAGCAAATATATGGTATTCAAACAGTTTTCTACATACTGTACATTAAAAACTAGGGCTGCACGATATATTGTTTTAGAATCGATATATTTAAGAATTAGAAACTTAATATTCAACAATACTTTTGATCTATCATTGACACCATTATAGGAGAACTGAACTGAACTAAACTGATGACATCAGTTTTCTTTAGAATGGCTATATAGATATATGAACAGAATTAATAACTTTTTTACAACAGAAATTAATCAACACTGAACTTTCTATTGTATTTACCTATGCTTGTAATTTGTTTATTATTTTCTATGCAATTAACTTTTTTTTTTCAATATCGTGCAGCCCTATAAAAAAAAAACACTACATTTTACTATAGCACTAGAGTACATTAAAACTGAATTAAAGCATATTTAAATTTGCATTTTTTCCACTCACTCAACTGCCAAGCCTGAATTGTGCAAACATTCTATGCCAAAGCTGTACAGGTCCTGACCCCTGTGTCTCCATATCTGGTTTGTGAAGAAGGCTCCTGTTTCTAACAACTGTATGCATGCTTGGAGCCAGATAATGATGAAGCTTGCCTGATCTCTCCCCTAACTAAGTAACACTGAATACTAAAAAAGTTCATTTTGATTCGACCGTTTCAAACAAAAAATGAATTCCATTGGTTTCAGATAATTAAAACACCCTGTATCGGAGAGATACATAGAAACAATCGTCATTTTTTCTGAATGACTGAACAGCATGGAGGGGATGATGATCAGTGAGGTCAGTGACATCAATACATGTGAAGACATGAGTGTATTGCACAGCATAGGCAAACAAATGCCTTTCAAATCCGACAGTTTCAAACTTTTGAATCACAAATTTCAGTTTGGAGTCAAAAGCC
This sequence comes from Phoxinus phoxinus, assembly GCF_949152265.1. Lineage (NCBI taxonomy): Eukaryota > Metazoa > Chordata > Actinopteri > Cypriniformes > Leuciscidae > Phoxinus > Phoxinus phoxinus. Next base: position 3,698,378 of record NC_136883.1, on the reverse strand, counting down.
AAACAGTGTCTTATACGTCCAAACTGGGGGTCACCACTTGAACAGTAAGACACAAAAAGTGTCATACCTGGCCTATATGTCGTTCCTTTAAATGTAACCCAGGCTGGTACATACATCTCTGTGTGGGCTGGAACATTTTCCAAGCCTCCTTGGATATCATGACATCTCTCAAGGTCTGCAAGAATAGTGCTGTGACCTGGGCCCACTTCAGTTGGGTGATCAAAGACATTTCCAGAAAAGAAATTGTAACACAGCATTACTTGATGTCTAATGGCCATAGTTTTACAGACATTCTTGAAGTTGCATGTGACATGGCTAATGCGTTTAAAGAAGTTATGCTTTGCTTCAAACCGCATAGTCCAATACAGCATCAATGGCCCAAGCTGTCTTATGGCTCTTGGATAATGCAACATAAAGTGGTGTTTAGGTTTTAGATGTTGCTGTGGGTACAACTCAAGGAACATAGTATGATGTTCCTCTATGATCCACTTCAAGTAGATCGTACTTTCAACAGTGAGAGATACTGAAAAAATCAATTCCAAGCAGGAAAGGAGGAGAAGCAGTAGCTGCCAGAACCTATTTGACTCTGGAACTAGATCTCCCATCATTAGAGGCAGCAGTCTCAAAAAGCACCACATCTGTGCTGCTGTCTGTCTCATGGTCCCATCTTTTTTACGCAGGTAATTCTTTGTAATCAGAGAAGGCTTGTTGTGGGCATCACTGAAGCCGTAATCAAAGCTGGTGATCCTGCAATTTAATGTATCTAATGTGAAGTGTCCTTCCTCAATCAGTGAGTTTATGATTAATTTCATCTCATAACACCCTACACCTTCTAAGATGTCGTGCATAATGTCTGGTGCTATGTTCTTGCTGACATCAAAAAAGTGGAGATCATTTAAGAGACTTGCTTGTTTTAAGCCAGTGTCTGAGACACTGCCAAGACTGAGGTCTCTCTCGTTGGACTCAGCAGTCCGAAGAATGTCACGGTCTTCCTTAGTCTGTACTCTAAGGATGTCTTTTGGTACACGGCACCACCGACAAGCATAATTGCTTGCAAAGCTTTCGGTGAATCCAAGAATTCCATTTAGTGCCAAGTTATCACCAACAACCTGGCAAATGCTGACTTTTACTTTTCCATCAAATGATGGTGTTTTGATATCCACACCCTCTTTCTCCAAAGATTTGATGTCCTCCACTACGGGCTTTAAAACCGCATCAATGCCATAGGTTTTAGCGTCATCCGTTTTGTAGACTGCCAGCAGAAAAATGGAGGATAAGCTGGAAAGCAGCTCTTTCGGTAAACATTTGATGGCAAAATACATAAACCCTAATTTGTGGACAGATGTCTTTGAGCCAAGTGGATTCACAGTCTCTACATCATCAACATAAATAAGGAGAGGAATAGAGACCTCCTGAGAGAACAGGGCATGGTTTTGGCAGAGCTCACCATCACAAAAGTCTTGCAGGAGACCATTAGTGCTCTTCTGCCAGGCAACGACCTTGGACATGATGCCTGGTAGTTCAAGTATCTTTTTCAGGAGTGGTCTAAGTGGAATGCGCTGAAATGTGTCACGCGTTGAAATTTGTTTTACTGCACCACTGCTGGAATCTATGTGCTGAACATAGGAAATGCCAGGGAAAGTCTCCTCAATTGGCTGAATAAAGTTTCCAGACTGCATAAAATATTTCATTTGCCTATATTCAGTCTCTAGGCCTTTGAAAGGCTCAGATGCTGCCTGGAATTGATGGTTCAATTCCTGTGCCTCTATGCTTTTGTCCTGCCCAAGAGCCTTAAGGAAAGACATAGTTCTATCCTGAAGCTTGGAGACTATATCTGACAACAGACTTGAGGTTTCTTGCACTGTAAAATTTACTGCAGAAAAAGTCTGTGAAGACTTTGATTTGAGTTTTGCCAGGAAAAGAGCTACCCTATCTGTCATATCCTCTTCCTCCAAATCATCCATGTCACTGACCCCACCAATGTCAGACTCTTCCATGCATGAATGCTCTTGAGCATCAAGTGCCTCAAATGTTGAAATGGGTGCTTGGTTAGCATTACATCTAGATGCATTGTTAGTCTCATTGTGGGCATTATTGTGTTGAAGTAAGTGTCTTCTGTACGACCTCATATAAAAAAAAGTCCTCCGACAACCATGCTGATTGCATTCAAAATGTGTGGAAGCACTGTTAATACTGTGGACTGCTCTTAAGTGGGTAAAAAACTGTTTCAAGTCAGCTATGATAGCTTGGCATCGAAAACACCTATAATGCATTATAGACTTACAAATTTCAGTTCTTTGAAATGTTTTAAAAATTTTAACCGCACGCCAATTTTGGGGATGAGTGTTGCAATTGAGTTCTCATCCAGCAACAGGAAACTGTCATCATCTATCTGCTCATCTAAAAGGAAGATAACACAAACAAACAAGGCTATCTATGAAATTACACTGACATCGACTAGGCACAGAAGTGGTATCCTATGCCAGCCCTACAATATAAGTGATTTAAATTCACCCTACAGGATTTGACATTAAGCCATGTGCTTGTACTTTGGACAAGTAAATTAATTGCCCATTCATGTTTTTGATCTTATTGTGAATGGTGTAGCAAACTTGGTTAAGTGCTAGGGCTGGCACTGGATGCAACTGTGAAAAATGATTAATCATAATGATTTTGAAAGAGAATATTTACCAGCAAATTTTTCAATGAGGCACTCAAGATTCCAGTTGATAAGTTTTTGTTGAACAAAAATGTCCATTGCTGTAAAAGAACAGAAGGAAACATCTGATTAGTAATATCTTTACAAAGCTAGCTGGCAGTGCTAACAAGTCTTATACCTGCTTTTAAAATTTATTTTTGTGCTGGCTCGCGGTTAAAAATAAAATAAAATAATGAATCATTACTTAATTAAAAAATTAAATAAATAGACAAAAATATTTTTTTAACAGCTTAATTAACTATAGTTAATTCACAAGGCTGTAAACAGAAGAAATTTTAATTTTGTGGATAATTCAAAAATATTTTATAAATTCACCTGTAGATATTTTAATTTCATAGAATATTTTTTTATTCATTCCAATGTATCAGTCTATTCGTATAAAGATCGCCTGCGAGCATTGCACCCATTGACTTATTTGATTGCAGTTTCAAGATAGTAAAAATAATAAATAAATGTTGTTAAATGTTTATTCTTCCTGGCATTTTTTTTTAAATGCACGATTCAATGATCATCATAATTATTTTAATGATTGTGTACCAAGTTGCATGACAACCCAAAATAATAAATTGTATATTTAATACATAAGACTGGTTTCTCCTAATGTTTTTTTCTCTCTCCATTCTGTCACCTGATAGTTTGGGTTCCTTGCCACTGTTGCCTCTGGCTTGCTAAGTTGGGGGCACATTCAACAATATTGTTGATTTGATTGCACTGGCAATATCAGATGAGAACTGAACTACTTTTCTTCAGAGCCGCTTTAAGACCAAATTGAACTAACGTTACAGTAACTAACAGTTACTTCATAATTTATGATCTTTACACAGTTTTTGAACGGTAACGTTACTGAAGCAACATTGAATTGACTTCAGCTGAACATGCCAGCTAGCATGAGAATTGACGCACGCATAACGTTAAACACAGAGAACATACTGCAACATAATAACATTTTATGTAAAGCTACCTTTCGAAAATGACTGACAAAAACAGATAAATAATAGGTAGAGACGTAACTTACAGCTTCTTTAGCATATGCAGCCACTAGCCAGTGACGTTACACTGCATCCAACACCGCCGAGTCAGTAACGTTACAAGAAACCCGCAAAATTTCTGGAGATAAAACACCAACAACTGTATTTAGACATTGTGACCGTGTTATAAGTGGAATAATTGATGACAGACCGTGTAAAAATGATGAATGTTATGCGAAGCCGCTGACTAACGGTCGCTAGTTCGACAGACGCTAAATCTGGAGCATTAGTGTTACGTTAAATAATATAAGGGTCCGTCGTCAATAATTCAAAGTTAATTTCAACATAACTTCTTATTGACTTTCTGACTTCTTTGACTACGTAACGTTAGGATAGTTTTAATAAAACAGTGTTACTCACCTTTACGCTCGCTCCTGCTTGCCTTGAACCTCTCGTCCTCCTGTTGACGTTGTAATTTGAACAGTGTGAGGGGGACAAAAGCGCGCGAGGAGGTAAACGCTGGGTCAACGTTTCCAAAACAACCACAAATGCTGGGTCATTGTCAGCAGATTATGGAGAAAATAACCCAGCAGCATTGTCAAAATGCTCAACCCAACATTTGGGTTTAAAAATAACCCAGCATTTTTTAGAGTGTACTATATATAATTCAAATGTAATATTTATTTCATTTCAGTTTCAGCTTTAGTTATCTATACCCTGCTCTAAACGCCACAAAACTATACTTGGCAATACAAGTATTATGAAATATGAGCTGGAAGTGTGTAAATCAATCTTTTTTTTTAAATATTGAAGTACACTCTAAAAAATGCTGGGTTGTTTTAACCAAATTTTGGGTCAAATATGGACAAAACGAAACATTGGATCAAAAATGCAATTTAAAAATTTAACCCAATGGCTGGGTTTGTCCATATTTGACCCAAAATTGGGTTAAAACAACCCAGCATTTTTTAGAGTGTAACTGATACAAACAGGCAGTGTTTTCACCTCCTTTGAGCTCATTGCATTCTCACAGTTATGGTCATGTCTGAATAGAAATGAAGAACAATTCTACGCGTGAGCTGTTTTTATAGATCGATTATAGTCCCAACTTAGCGTAAGTTATGAAACCGTGCAAACATCAAATGAAACTGCAAAATGAGTTTACATTGGACTAAGCAGAAAGCATGGCACTGTTTTCTCTGCATCTGTACACATTCTTACTTATTTACTCATACACTCACACAAAAACTCTTCCAGCAACCAATATAAACTTCAATCAAGGCGTCATGGAGCTGTTGTGTGAATGTCACGCTGTGATAAACACATATACGCTACAATAACTTTTTATTTGTTTTCTTGCAGCATCTCAGACAAGAGACTTTCAATCATAGTGGTGTTCAGAGAAGGTGATTATGAGAAAGGGAGGTAGGATTTCTTCCACATCACAAAGGTGCTAAAAGGAGGGGTAATTTAAGAGTAATTTAGCCTTTGTCTCAGATTTGATGTGTTCAGAAAACTTCAGAAGACCCTACAGCTCAGATCCAAGACTAATGTTGTTATTTATTTCACACAGAACTTGTTGAATCACACTTCGGTGTTGAAGTTGAGAGAATCTACAGGCCTGTTTTGATCACCTCTGATGTGACAACTCTATCCTGCTGATCCATCACCGTTCCCTTTGTCGTAATCATTTAGCCTAAGCGTTCCTGAACAGCACTCGCTCAAATCACGGCGATCAAAGGATCTTCTCTTCCTCTGAAATTTCATTTCATTTCACTCTTCAAGTGAAAAAGCAATTTAGAGAAGACAACATTTTGAAAGAAGCTTTCTTAGTTGAATTGCAAACGCAACCTTAATTAGCAAATGATAATTGTATGCAGCACACTTTACTTTGCAATCTGGAACTCTTCCTCATGGAAATTGCAAACGTCCTCCCCAACCCGCTCGCCACCGACATTTAGGAAATGTCAATACATTCACAAATGCTAAATTACGAGCAAATCCAGTTGAAGAGCAGTTTGTTACGTCAATAGTAGCAGTTCATTACCCGGGCAATATTTCTGCTTCCATGAGACCGCGGAGAGTAAATCTCTTACATCAGCATTGCAATGTTGTTCATTTGGTTGACTCTTGATTAATTCCTTGTAATCTTTCCTCATTTTAAGTCGGTTGGTAAAATTGCCTGCCAAATGATTAAATGTAAATATTTAAAAATCAAGCAATATAAAAGCCATATTCATATTACACACATTTTTTTTTCAATTCAGAAAAGTCATAAAGGCTAATTTGAGTTTTATAAGTTTAGTTATTTATTATTTTTAATAGGTTTGGGGAACTGTAGTAATATTTTCTCAGTCACAACCATGCCAACTTCATCACAAATAATACAAAAATACAAATTAATAGTTTTTTAGAAAATAGATACATAGAAAAATTAGCAACAATAGAAAACAAAGTGGCTACCACAGTACATACAGTGGTTAACCTAAGTGATTAAATAAAAAATATATATATATTTTGTAAATACTGAAATAGCTAAAAATCTGTTAACAAAACATATTGTTCTTTCAGTACGTTCTTAATCTTATTTGGCCTTAAGGTTGATTTCAAAATATTTGATGTAAGTACACATTATTTTTTCTGTCCGACAGTGTTAACTTTCTTTTTTTTTTTTTTGCAAATAAAGGAAAAAGTTGAAGAGGCAAATTAAACCATTTAATTAAACCAAATAATTAAAATTGTCTCAGTAAGAATCAGTGCTTGTCAAGTCACACGTTTTGATTTTTTTCTGGTCTAAAAATGTCAACAACAAAAAATAGAAAAAAATATAGACTTTATTTTGTTTTCTAATTTCAGATGTCAAGGACAATGTTTTATTATGTTCTTGAAAATGTCTCGTGAATCAATTTGGAAGTAAATCACCAACAGACTGGCATCAGTTCAATACGGTCCCCTCCGAAACTCAACAAAACAACTACGATCTTTGTTACGAACTAATGTTTCATAAGTTCTGAGGTTCCAGGGCCAGTGGAAGATTATTGCAGAAGGAATTAAGGTTCATGAGAGTTCGCATCCCTCCTTTCCTGCGTCACCTGTCTAAATTAGACAAACACGAGCTGGTTATTAACAGTCTAATATTGGAAGCTAATGTTTGATCAATCACACGGTCTATAGTGTGAGTTTAGTCAACATTACCGAAGCAAACAAGAGAAAACCTTAAACTAAAGAAAGGTCATCAGATCAATAATCCATTTAAGATGCTCTGTTGGATTCTGACGGCCGACTGCCAGCAATCAAGAGGGAGGGATTTATCAGTGCCCAACATTTAATCCTCAGTCCTGAGGACGCTAGTGACTAAGACATTCGATTTTCAGTACCCCCTGTAAAACCAAGACCCATTGTAGGAAAACGTGATTTAGAAATCATGTTCGGTTTCAGTTAAAATGGAAAACGAGTTGCATTTCTAAATGGGGGAAAAACTGCTGATTCTTTTGCAAGCAGTTGAAAATGGAGGCACTAAATTACCTCTTTTGTGTGCAGTTTTTCTGGGAGGAGCCCTAATCTAAAATTCATATATCACCAAGACAGATGTTTAGCATCCTCAAGCTTTTGCTGAAACAGCTGTGTTTGAATAAATGACAACGAATCGGGGGTTTTATGGCTGTTTGCTTCAGTAACATGCTCTTAGACAGACATTATTACAGATGATGCGTGACTTGTTTTGTAAGCTCACTTTATATTACACAAATAAATACATATCCTGTCACAGCTATAATTTAATCCACAAAAAAAAAAATGCACAACCGTTCACATTTATACTGTGCATTGCCAATATATATGAACGCAGCTTTAATACCCTTTTGATGCTTATTTTTATAAGCCGTTTGATTGGTTAAGGGGGCGTAAAGACCGGTAACACTCAAATGAAAGGACGAATCACATCAATGGATGAATACACACAATGGATGAATCACATTTCTGTCGAAGACTCGGGATCTATTGAAGAGAACTTATGCAATGCAGAAATTCTTACAAAGCAAAAATAAACACTCATTCTTACTTGCATGCAATCTCAGTTTGAAGCACCTATCAGAAAATCATTATCTTATGATGTTCAACACACATACCTGGTATAATCTCAGAAGATTTACTTAGGATTTCATGACCCTTTAAATACCGATTTTTCATTACCTATGGAATATGGTTATGACAATGTTTTATTATGATTGGAAAGGGTTTGGTTAAAATATTCAATCAAAGACCCCTTTGGCTGAAGCACAAAAAGATTATCATAATATAACTTATTATTAGCATATAAAACATGCAACTGGTCCTTGTATGTTTTATAATTTCCGGATTTTTATTTTAATGCCCTGGCAACTTCTGAATGTTTCTTCAATGCATCTTGAGTGCAATTTGGATTGTAATGTACTGTAGTCTGATCCAATGTAACGGGATCCTACGAGTTTAGGTATTGTTTTTTCCAAACAAAAGAACAGAAAATAAACTGAAAACATCTCTGAAAACACAGTGTAGTCTACATTTACTACAAACCATTTTACCTGAGATTACGTCTCCTGGGGTTTCCAAAAATGACTTCTTTAGTGCTTGGCACAATATATATTGTCTCAATACTGCAAGAGAGTGGTGATGTCATACGGTTTTATTAAAAGGCTCATGCAATTTCAGATGTGGCAGAAGAGGTGGGTGTACTTCATGTTTTGAATGTCAGATTAAGTCAGTAAATCTGATTACATGAATTTAAGATCATTCATAATTATTCATTTCATACAACATAAACATTAAATCTCCATCCCAGAGGTCTTACTACAGTGGGTTATGTAATTGTTTTCTCAAAATGAATAATGAAACATAAAAACTACACCATTTGTCCATTTGTCCAACAACTAACAAGGCTACACAACTGAATCGCCAACATCTGAATGTTAATATTGACGATGATGATGCAGAGAGATAGAGAGAGCACATAAGAAACCAATATAAGGGGACGTACACCCTCTAAATGAGGAAAAAAGAGGAAAAGCGTTGCTACATGCAAATAATACAATGCAAGAACCATTTAGGGGAGATAGAAAATATATTAGGCTTAATAGCCAAACAAAATAAATAGGTGACATTATTGTCAGCATTGAAATGCACTTTCATTAAAATAGGATGGGAAGTTTTACTTGTTAAATGTATACTTTATATAATTCATTTGCCTTTCAATTGATATAGACTTTCTTTGATGTATATAGACTTTGATATATTTTGATATATCCCCCCCCCCCCCCCCCACACACACACACACACAAAATCAAAAACACACATAGAGGTTTAAATAAAGACATCAAGCACAACTCTTTTTGAAATGATTTTCAATTTTCTTTCAGAAATATACAGAGCCAAAGCATCATAAGATCACAGACCATTACAGGTAAAGTACATCTTTTTAATGCTTTTACTGATAGAGAGAGTCACTGCAAGAAAATAGTGGTTAACCTTCTTTTATAACTCCAGTACATTACAGTATAATAACTTCAGAACTGCTGGATTGATTTTCTCGACCTCTGTGTACACACCATCTTTGTTACGGCAGTAGCATGTCACTTAAAGACTAACTAGATATTGTCTTGTGAAAAAAAAAAAAAAAAAATGGAAATAAAAATCTGATGTAGAAAGTGCTTAAGACATGTAGAAAAAGAAAACACAACTGACACAAACCATTCAGAGAGAGCTGCCCATCACCGAACATAATCTGCTCTCTTACATACTGTACATTTTACAAATCTTCGTTGCAATGCCTCCGCAGTTCTTACACAATAATATGCCTATGCAGCCTATGCTGTGACCATCCTCAAACAAAACTTGCTCTGGGATCGTCATAATAGAGAGGCCTATATAAAACAGTATTGTCGAGAGAGGGGAATTCATAACATTCCATCAGCCAGTAGCCCGCCTGGCTGTGCTGAAATGTCAGGGGAGAAATGTAAAACCCATGAATGTGGTCTGCTGTCTGAAACTGGCAATGACCCTGTCCTATCATTCAGAGCGATATTTGTTCATCTGTTTGGTTTGGTTGTAAGTGCATGACCATCCGGTGCCTGAATCAGGCAAGACTTGCGGTCCAGTGGGAGAAGGGATAGACATTCACCAGGGCTGGGCGATAAGAAAAGTACACAGGCTACAAAAGAGTACTGAGAGCTACTCAAACAGAACAACAGCCATAATCCAATATTTGCTTACAGGCGCCATGTTCATTTTAGCACGTGCTAGCAGCTTCTTTACATGAATGGTGACCTGTTTTGGGAGATTTTGTGGCTCCTTTCCCATGTTTTAAGACTGAATCCACTAGTCCATATGGTATAAATTGTTAACACAATTGCTTATGTCAAATAATTAATACCCATATGGCTCTATTAGCATTGTAAAGTGGAAGTTAATGCAGTGGCAAAAGGGATGGTACAGTAGCTGCCCATTATTCGAAGTATGTCTTGGATAAGGACTATTTTTCGTCATTGTTCAGCATTTATCCATTTAATTAAATGCATTAATATTAAGTTGTAGTGTGTCGTCTCTTTGCATGCAGCTTCGCTAAACAGAATCGCAAAAATGATGGTTTACTAGCTCTCTCTCATCTGTTATTAGACATAGTGACTGGTAGCCACACCCCAAACTAATGCCATGGTTGGTTAGAGATAGTAATTTGACATGGACAAATTACACACTTCAGCTCCTTTTAAAGTCTGTATTTAAAACTGATAATAATATGAATTGATAATTATAATATGTTTGGAGTTTTTCATATTTGTGGGTTCCCACAAATATATTATATGCTGAACCTATTATTTATTGTTATGCTCAGCTTTAAAGTATTTATTTCACTCTCAAAGAGCAGTTTCTGGCCAATGTCAATAAAACGATTTCTCAGAAACGGTCAAAAGGTCTAAAAACCCTGGATCTAAATTCAGTGCACGTTGCAAGTTTGATTGTTGTGTGTTGCAAGATTTCTATAGGTCTGTATTTTTTCATTTCACCTTGCGGGAAACATTTTGTGCCCATCTATCAATAGAGAAAGATAGGCCAAGTAAAGTAACATATAGATATTTTATTTTAAACACTTCTCTGCCTATGGGTATAGCACTGGCATCGCCATCAACTGAGAGGAAATTTCTAAATTAAAGATTGATCGTTTGAACAGTATCAACAGTGTGATTTGCTTTCTGCCCTTTACGAATTAAATTGACTAAAGAACAAAGCAAAATAACTGCAAATGTACACACAGAGAGCATGAAGGATTTATATACAGTGTAGGGAAGACTGAGCTATATTATCAGCACTGAAACAGGACTTTTCCTGTTTAAGCCCCACAATGGGCACCAATCCATTTGTAAAATTAGACTCATCCAACAGCACTCATGTATGAAACCCATTGAAATGCCACAAACATAATAATACGTTAAGTGCTTACAGCATCGACTGACTCAGCGGCGTCACGCCTTGCAGTGTTTCTTGAATTCGAGTTGAAGGGAGGAACTGTCAGGTCGGGAAAATCAAAATGGTTCCTTTGGGTCAAAATCAGGATCTTTGCATTTCAAGAGTGAGAACCACAGTTCCTCCTCCTTGTTTATATGAGAGATTGCCTCTGGTCATATATATCTTTATGAGCGAGGGGGAATGGGAGATAACTTGACGAGGAGATAAAAGAGTCAGAAGCTTTGATAAGCAAAACACACTGATAGCTTTCATGCCCAATCTGTTTGTGCAGTCATAGGGCTTGGAAAGGTTATTCAACTAAATGTAGATTCAGAGTGCCATAACCCAGGAAAACTTTGGCAGGGAGAGAGGTGTTGGTATCAGCGGATGTAAGCACAGTTGGCGCACATACTGGGATGAGCCTCAACCTTGTTATAAGGGGTCAGTGGCAATTTCATACAATTATGCCACTTAATGTAACACCACATAGATAATGGCTGTGCTCTTGTCTAGTACTAGAAAAAACATGCTACCATAATTTTGATGTTTTTTTTTTGGTAGTCTGAATATTTCTCCCCAGTATAGCAATAACCAAAATGCTGAATGAATTAAGAAATAGAGCAGATAATGAAAGCAATTATATCAATTTCTAATGAATTGTGGCAAACTACTTTTGTGAAGAGCACTGGAAGATTTGTACTTTCAAAACAGCCAGAAATACGTCTGTTTGAAGCTTCTACTCTTGCCTGTGGTTTAGTCACTATACAGTAATTGACCAAATGCCTCTAGTTTCCAGCTTGCCATACACCACAGCATTGGCTTCTGTTGGCATCTCTCTGGACATTCTATGTAGCATGCGATCTTAGCTCAATTGCTGTTAGCTTTATTTCAGTACCTTGATTCTGGACTACGGGTGATATTACCTTGCAAGTGTTTAAGTGAAGTGCTTGAGTTATCAGTAGTGCCATAGGTTGCAATTTCAGTTCTGTAGACTAAAACATTGGGAAAAAACAACAACAACAACAACAATACACATTTACATTAAGTATGAAAGCCCACACTCCATTCAAAAAACATGAACACAAATTGCTCACTTATAACAGTGAGAGTACTCAATGCTGTACAGTCCCAATGGAAGCCACATGAAGAGCAGACAGAAGATTCAACCTGGAGCAAAATGTACTTGGATCTCGATTTGTAAACTAAATTTGTGTTTTGCAAGAAACAAGCAATTTGAAAATATATCTAGCACATGTGTAACAAGCTCAGGCGATTGTTTTTCTGAATCGAAAGGAAGATTTTTAAGCGTTATAATTTGACTTCACACAACAGGACACAGGACATAGTGCATCTTTTTAAAATCCAAACATCATTGTTCCCATCATCTGCACATTATTCACACCAAACCAGATCAACCCTTTTCGGAAAGAATACCGTAGCATTTTTTTTTTTTTATGGAAAAAACAAAAACACTCTCAGGCTCAAATGGCCACACACCTTAATTAAATAGTCCTACTGAATTATCTCAAGTAGATGGGATTACATCATCCACTTATTTACCAGTGCAAGTCCAATGAATTTTGAAATCAAGTTGTTAACACTGAAAATATAGAATGTTCAGAAAGAAAGGACAACAAAGTACACAAATACCTTATCTCTGAATGGTAAACCGACAGCTCATGGCCATTTTCTATCTGAGATTCTCACATTTGTATGCCAGACAAACTTTTGTCAGAAGGGCAAGAATCCAAAGATACTGACTGACATTAGTTTTTAATTCAGTTCATACATTTTTTTTGTCCTTTTATATTTTTTCTTTTGTTTAGCTAGCTGTGGTAGAGGCATTGAGAAATCTTACATACAACTTTGACAGTTGTGCTTGAATGTACAGGAGCAACAGAGCATTGTTCTTTAATGGTGCTGAGGAGGAGTGGTAAGGAGTGTAGCCTTCATCAACTTTCTTCAAAGACCTCATCTGAGCAATGTTGCAAAGCATTCTCCGAGGAGGTCATTCATTCAGAGCTGTTTCAAAGTAACTGGAACTACAGCAAGGACACTGGTTTTGTTTCTTGTGTCTTTCTGTGTTGGCAAGTGACGTCACTGTGGCACACGGTTGTTTGGAGACAGTTTTTGGCCCAGACATTAAGGGCATTGGGAAGGGTAGTCCATGAGCTTATGACAAGGATCTGAAAACGGTAAGGCTTTTCAGAGCTGTAAATAAGATTTGGACACATGAGGAATATCCACATATATCAAAGAATGTTGAAAGCAAAACAAGTGAAGGATAAAATTAAACTGGCGTGCTAGATGTGCTTGAACTGCTTCCTGATTCTCGTCTTGGGGTGGGGTCAATCCCCTTTGGCCAAACCCATCACTGGATTCCTCTGTCTTCTGTCCATCTCCTGCAGTCAGACATGGGTCTGCATGCGTTTCTGCAGGGGCCGTGTGAGGTCTGAGTTCTGGGACGATGATTGAGAGTAATGGGACGAGGAGGAGGCCGAGGCCTTGCTGTCCTTGTCGAACTGCACGTAGCCGTCCTGCTTGCTGTAACTGCTAACGCTGCTGTCGCACTGTGTGTCCAGGAAAGAGCTGGAGTCGCTCATCGATCCTCGCTGGAATTCTCGCTCGCAAAGCTCGATGGAACTGCTACCCATGCCCAGCACAAACCGCTGGCTGTAGTCGTACAGGCGGTTGGGTCCAGCACCCAAGGTAGAGTAGATGTTTGTGAAAGACATTCCTGTGGGAACCCGCTGTTTACCGGTGGTGGCTGTGGCAGGGTCTCGCCGGAGCTCTGTGGTCTGGTTTCCTGCCAGCGTGGTCGGGGTGCCATGATGCTCCTTAAATGTGTTCACACTGTAGTATCCATTAGTGGGATCCTTTGAGGAACAATGCATTAACAAACATGTCATTGAATGAAAGGAGTTAAACGAAATGACTCTAATATCATGTCAAGGCAACAGTAAAGAAATAGTTGTAAAGAGCTTTTGCACTGACAGCGAAGCCATTCATTTTCAAGAGTTGCCATTATCTGAACAACTGACACCGAGCTCAACTTAAAGCAAATAGGGATCAAAGCAATACTTTCTTGCACAGCTGCATACAGTTAAGTGGGAATGACTACTAGAAACCAAATGCACTTAGAGTTGGTAACCTCCAGCAATTCAATCACTGTCAGTGTGAACGCCCCTTAAGTACGTCAAAAATAATCTTATACTCAAACATTTTGTACAATATCCGGAATTTTTGATGACCCCACAGCATGTCATCTTTTGGGATTGAGATCTTAATTATACTTGTACCATAGTCAAACTTTCGAAAAATCACTCTCAGTGAAAACTGACTCTCAGCTGATACACGTCTACAGGAATATGACGCCTATCACACAATTGCTATATATAAACGTCCGGGCAGCTTTATAAGCGTTGTTCAGGAGCTAATTACCCTCCTCCATCCCCAGCTACTCCTCTCGTCCAGGCAGAACTGAACTGCTAATCATCTTTGATGATAGTGGTCCTGACAGAAATCTTTATACTATTATACCCTGTAAGTATACTGTAGCCCTATTCAGTTAACCGTGAGGAGGTTAGCTTAATTTGTGTTTCAAATAGGAATTTGTGTTGCACTTTATTCTGATAATCCACTTTAGATATTCGACTAACTATAAGTAACTTTGCAACTACATGTCAACATTGACATATATTTTGAAAATGAATGGGAGTTATTTGACATAGATTTGCAAAGTTAATCAAAATAAAGTGTCAGCAGATATTAAGCAGGCAATCTACTAATACTCTAATGACTGCTAGTTGACATGTAGTTGCAAACTTACTTATAGTTAGTAGGTGGCCTAAAGTGGACAATCGAAATTAAGAGTTATCGTATTTTGTGTTTTTTATTTCGTCCGAATTGAACACATCTGTGTTTTTATCATGCATCCTTGGCAAAAAATATTGTAGTACATTCTCTATTATTTTCTCTCTTCTTTGACTAATTAAACATTGCACTGCAATCAAAGACATTCCTATTTTGACAGGGTTAATTTATAAATGCTTCTCCTTTATTTTGACCACAATATAAAACTGTAAACTAAAGCTATATATCTTGAGAATTGCTTGCGTGATGCATCTATTCTCTTTCTTTCTGTAGTGCCCTCACTTCTGTTTCAAAGCATTAAAAAGGCAAGAAACATGCACACTTCAAGCAGAGGTAATACAAATATGTTTGGATCAGTCACCGGAGTAAAGCGACCATCTTTAGCAGTACCCTCAAAATATCATTACAGGCTAATTAGACAAAACCTTGATACACAAACTGGTTGTTAGTCTGTACTTTTCAGCTTTAATTGGACTTCAGAATCAGGGCTTTTAAATCTGTCATGGAAAGAACAAATCAAAGCGAAGGAACTTGATACCATGGCTGCTGTCGTTGTCGTGGTGCTATATCAGCACAGTTGCTAAGAAGCGAAACAGGCGCCAAAAGTGGACGTGGATGCCATTTTGAGCGGGTGCGCAGGCCAGATCCCGCGGGGGAGAGACGATAATCACCGGTAGGTGACTTCTCTATGACAACACGAGAAAGGCGTTGTCAGGCGCAGTTTTATCAGGCAACAGGGATTGTGTGCACTCCATATCTGTTCACACTGCTCATTTTACACACTCATCTACATGTAGGGAGGGAATCAATCCCGCTGGGAGCAGGTAGAGGAGGCCATGACACAGACTTTAGGAACACTGCGTTTGCACTCAGAAATAAGTACAAACGAGAGAACAAAAGCTATGCTACTTTTGTCAGGAACCGCTGTCTGCTTAACGGTGGGATCATATGTTAATCAAACTATAATCACAATAGTTATTCTTTGTGCTCACACTAAATTTAGCTAAATTAGTATCTTACTTAACATACTCGATGATCAGTGCAAATGCTTAAAGGGTAATTATAATTACGTATAAGACTTTAATTAGTTTTTTACTTAAATATTGGTTTTGGTTGAACAAAATTGTAAATATCAATCTTCTAAGCAATTTCCTGGCATAAATGATGAACACTCATTATAAAGCCTTAGCATCCTTTTTTTATTTGTTCTGTGTGACTTAAGTGTTAGCAGTGCAGGAGTGCTCCCACACAACAGACCCCTGGCAGAGCTCTTGTTTGAGAAAATGATGGAGAAAGACCTTAATGGCTTATTTATTTATAAATCAAATAAATATAATAATTAGCAGCAATTGTGTAGAGAAATGTAATTACCATTGCAGATCAACAAGTATGAAATATTATTTACGATTAAGAACCATTATTTGAAAATGAATATGAAGATTATCTTTTTTATTTATTGAATCTATTTGAGCACATACACCCTTAAAAAAAGGTTCCAAAAAGGTGGAACACTATATGCCATGTCAGGGTTCTGTCACTTCACTCATTCTTGTGTGCTTTAGACTTGTTGTGTGAGTGTGTGGTTTTGTGTTCGCTCGGGCCGTATGCTTTTTGGTCCATGTGTGTTGTGTTCTGTGTAGCACACGGTTCATGTTTATATTGGCTTTGTGCTTTCTACACAGCACAAGACAACGATCTTGTTTTTCTTTGGCCGCTTGCTTTAATGCTATTTTTTTTGAGGACACGCAGTCGGTGATGGGGCATTCACACAGGGCGTTGGCGTTAACGGCATTTACTTTAAATGGGTGACGTCATGCATTGCCGAACTGAATTGTGGGTTCCGTTGCTTTGCGTCACTGGCATTGCTTGCGGAAGAAGTTGAAAACGTTTAAAAAATCTACTAACACACGTGCAAAATGAGTTAAGACATGCTTATTTGGTGTTAAATAATGGCACAGATACCAGTAAATGGACTAGCGCATACCCTAGTAAATCACCTTGTGACTCATTAAAATACTCTCCTCTCATAAATTTTGCGTCTGAAAGGGAAACTCCTACAAATTCATATGCAGTAAGTTCATCCACAAATATAACCCTGTCCACACTATCCACGCTATTTTTCACTGCGTGTCTTTAGTAAATCCTGACAGTATTTTTATAACATCAAAAGAGGGTTTGCACTGGCACAAGCAGTTAGTAAATCTGGCCCTCCAACTTGAGAACCTTTTTTTTTTGCAATGGAAAGCCTCCAAAAAAAAACTATATATATATATATATATAGCCTAGTATACAGTATAACTGTAACTGCTGCACTTATTTCACTCATATTATTTTCTGTTAACAAACTGAAAAAAATAATAGATTAAATATTTGAACTCACTGCGAGCCCTACAAAATATGCATTGAGGATATTTTAGTGGGGTGGCATATTTCCAACAACTTCTCTCTTTCTTACATCACTTCCTTGAAATCCCATGGAGACATACCTTGATGTGCTGATACTCCTTCTCCTCTTCCTGAAGAACCTCAAGTTGCTTCAGAACGGACTCCTGCTGAAACTCTCCCCTTTCAATCTGTAGCAAACAACAGACGTTAATATCTGGGTTACTCTCTCCCTTCCCCTCAAATCACTGTGCAGCTTTGGTACTCTCAAACGCTTCCAAAATCCAAAAGGAAAGCTACTTCAACTGGGACAATTTCCTGTGAATATTTTGCATATCATTAGCCAAAATTTGCAATGCAACACCATCTTTGGGAGGTGTCCAAATTCCTTGTTTTGCTTTGTCATAAGTTGTGCATCCTTAACTCAAACATAGCTCTGATTCTAGGCCTTTGAGGCTTGTTTGGCAATGAGTGAAATTTCCAAATAAGGGGGCAGCATGTTTTTTTGACAAACACTTGATCACTGGCATCTCATGGTTACATCTATACCCATGTCCTCCCAGGAAATGCAGGCTAGGGGCTAAATATAGGCATCCAGGCCAGCAGGGTTCTCACACTTATTCTGCATTATTCATGGGTTTGACGTTAGCAGTGGCGAGGGAGATAGGCGCTATTAGTGTTGGGGTGGGGATGATTAGCATTCATTAGCTAAGGACGTGACAGGGACTAGTATAATGAGCTAGCTTGTTGATTTGGGGGTGCTGATGGGGTAATGGCAAGCAGGATGTTTACTTCAGAATGTGACTCACCATGAGTTGCTTCATGGCGGAGTGTTCCTCGTTTTCTCGGGCTGCGTTGTGATCTTTGTGTACAATTTCCACTCGAATGTCGTTCTTGGCTGATACCACACCTTTGAGGTCTGAGAAGAAAGTTACATATGTTACTCCAGTCGTGCCATTTTATGTAATGTACTGATGTGAAATATATTTTAAAAAAATATCTATTTCCATGCCACTTCACATTGCCTTAATAAGAGTCCCTAAAAACAAATGCTGCCTTCAAGTCATATTTACGAACTAAGATGAATCCCAACTTTCTGACATTGGGGAATGTCAGTAATGATATTTAAGAATTTATACAATTATAGTTTTGAGAATTAGCCTATATTATAATAAATGTTTTTTTTATATAATAATAATTGATTATTATATTAATATGATAATTAATTATGTCATTTATTATGCAAACACTTTAGTTTAGGGTCCAATTTTCACTATTAACTAGTTGCTATTAGCATGCATATTACTAAGATATTGGCTGTTTATTATTACTATATATTACTATTATTACTACTATACAGCACATATCAATGGCTTATTCTGCATGACCAAATTATGCATCCCATAATCCTACCCTATACCTCAAACTACCTTACTAACTATTATGAAGCAGTAATTATCTAGTTTTGAGTTAACTTTTTAGCAAAAGTTGTAGTTGATAGTGAGTTAATACTGACTATTAGTGTGACATTAAGCTAAAGCAATTATATATATATATATATATATATATATATATATATATATATATATATATATATATATATATATATATATATATATGTTCTTCATTTGGATGTGCTAGCGCGTAAAAAGTTTCCTGATTTTGTCAGAAAGTGAATTGAATAGAGATAAATGTAGGTAACATGTTTCAATAAAGTTCCATTAGTTAACATTATTTAATGCATTAACATGATCTAACAATGAGCAATACATGTGTTGCAGTATTTATTATTCTTTGTCAATATTTGTTAATAAACTGCTGTTCATTGTTAGGTCAGGTCCATAAAATAAAACGAAAAGATACAACTTTTGATTAGTAAATGTCAAAAATAACATGAACTAAAATTAATAAATGCTTTATAATATTTTTCCTTATTACCTAATGCAGTCAACCAATGTAACCTTATATAAAGTCTAACTGAAATATTAAATTGCCCATTTTATTCCAAATAAATCACATTCTGTCATGTTTACAACATCCTAAATCTTCAGTGGGAGGACTTGAAGGCAGCATAACACCACAGAACTAAGATAAGAGGAACCCTAGAGGAACCATTATTCATCACATTAGAATCACACAGCTCATCGTGACATTGAAGAACAATGTTTATAGATAATTGGTGACGGTCAGGTAACAGGTCTTACTTTCTGTCTTAATTTTGCTTGCAAGTTCTCTCTGCTGAGTACAGATGGAGGTGGGCAGTGTAGGCATAACCAGGTGAGCGTCTTCTGTGGCATACAACAACAACATGCTCAACGCTAGAAATGCCACCAACAAACGTAAACTGCAAGCTCATTTTTCGCTGTCTGACGCTAACCTGTGCATGGATGAGCTGTTTTCTCTTTTGATCATGTGAGAGAATGGATGCAGTAAAAGGAAAACAAATAAGAAACACAGAGATAAGGGTGGGCGGTATGACAAAAGCCTCATGAGTAGCAAAAAGGTTTGTAAGAAAAAATAAACGTTTTACTGCCACATAAAAAAATGTATGTACGATTTTGAGAATCATGATGTAAAGTTAGGTTATTTAGGTAGAAACATTTTATTACAAGAGAAACATTTTTCAATTTTATTCATGACATATTCAACCCGATCTCACCAAATGCGTCTATATAGCACGCAGTGTGTTTATCGTGTAATATATACGCGAAAATTAGTTTTTACGTGCATAGTATACGCATGGATAGCACATGGTTGGGTTTAGGGTGGGGTAGGGTGCGTGTGTATTATACGCTTGGGTAGGATTAGTGGTGTGGGGTGCGTGTGTATATCACGCAATTAAGTGCGTATCATATGCACGCGCAAAACTGCGTATCATATCCACGTAAAAACTCATTTTCGCGTATAAATTGCACGATAAACACACTGCGTGCTATAGAGACGCATTTGCGTGAGAACAGGCTGACATATTACACCCCTTAATCTTAAAATTTTACAACGTAAAAATCATGCACTAAAATGCACATGTAAATAACAAAAATCTCAGAACAGTAATACAGAAGTATGACTGACTGATTTATGTACAAAGCATCACGTGTTGGTATAACAGCACTTCAGTTAAATATTTCAATTACTGCAAATCAAGTATCAATGTTTCTAGATCACTGTAAGCAACCTACAATTAAACCTTACCAATGTACAGTTAGCGACACCAAAAACACAGGGCGCACTTAAGCTAAACCCCCCACATTATAATCAAAGATGTTGTCTACATTGGAATAATATGAAAGCTTGTTTCCGCCACAGAATAAAACATTTAAAAGTTTTACATCTCTTCTGACTTTATTTCTCAGAATTGTGAGATATAAAGTCAGAATTGCGTGAAATAAAGTCTCAATTGCATGTTATAATGTAAGAATTGCGACATATAAAGTCAGAATTGCAACATATAAAGTCAGAATTGCGTGATATAAAGTCAGAATTGCGTGAAATAAAGTCACAAATGCGTGTTATAAAGTCGGAATTGCGTGTTATAAAGTCGCAATTGCGTGTTATAAAGTCGCAATTGCGCGTTATAAAGTCAGAATTCTGACTTTTTGTCTTGCAATTGCGACTTTATATGTTGCAATTCTGACTTTATATGTTGCTATTCTGACTTTATAACACATAATTGCGAGTTTATATCTCGCAATTCTGACATCTTTTCGCAGACTGACTTTTTTTTACCTCAGAATAGTTTATATCTCAGAATTCAGACTTAATAACACGCAATTGTGACTTTATAATGAAGTTCTGACTTTATATCTCCCAATTGTGTATTATAAAGTCAAAATTGCGAGATATAAACATGCAATTCTGATAAAAAAGTCAGAATTTTGAGTATATTTCTCGCAATTGCGAGTTTATATCTAATAATTCTGACTTTATAACCTACAATTGCGACTTTATATCACGCAATTCTAAGATACAAATTCTGAATTGCGAGATGTAAACTCGCAATTGTGAGAAAAAAAGTCAGAATTGTCAGATAAAAAGTCGCAATTACCTTTTTTATTTTTCATTATGTGGTGGAAACAAGCTTCCATAGTATAATACTAAAGTGTTCTTTTTATTTATTTATTTTTTTACAATGGTTTTAACAGCATTGCATAATTATTTTACCGGCTGATGCATCTCTGGTCTATACTGTCATACCACCCAACCCTACACAAACACTCAACTAAAAGGAATATATATAGAAATAAAGGCTTGGTTTCTGTGAAGTGACATGAACACCTTAACAACCTGCTCTTTGTCTGACTGAGGAGCACTTGTTCTGGTGATGGACATGCAGGAAGGCAATTGGCTGAGAGGTACATACTTCTCTGAGAGCGTGTACAGCAGAACGCTCCGATGGTTCCCATGAGGACGATGAATGCAACGAAAGCTCCAACTGCTACGCCGATGATCACAGCGACAGGGAGGGATTCTGTTGGAAAACAAAACAGAGCCTTCTACAATAACACAGCATGGGCAGGACTGGTGGATCCAGCAACACAGACACCACCTCTCACTCCTGAACACATTTCAAGACCCGCACCAGCATGGAACAAATGAGAATCAAATGTTGTGTCAAAGAGACATTTGCACCTTCAAGGCATCTATTCAAAGGCAATTAACACCGCCGTCACCTTCTGGAGAAAGCATAGGTATCTTCAGTTTACATGAAAACCAGGCGTAACAATTTGCTGACATGCCAATTATCGCGTATGCTTAGCACATGACACGCACTTAACATGTCTTGAATGTGAACTCTGCATCGGATTTTATCCTTCACCTTGGATCATTTACATACTCTGATTGGACGTGGGTGTAATGTGAATTCCAACAATCCCATGAGGGTTTGATAAGCTGTGCTTTGGCTAATTAGAACCAAATCAACTGTTTTATTTGTACTTTAGTTGGTATATTTATACCGAATGATAACCAGCTTTTATGGCCAAATGATAATGAGAGTCAGACAATAAGCTGCACAATGCTAATTACTATCTCCCAGTAAATTAAGCATTATGACCCCTGCATACTTACACATTTGCATATTTAATGTCTGCATTACTGCATGCAAGTATAATTTCGTTGTACCTTGTACAATGACAATAAAGAATTCAATTAAATATAGTATTAAAAACCCAGAAATGCATTTTTCAATAAAGGAATAGTTTACCCAAATTTTTTTTGTTACACAAAGATAATCGTATGGCTTTAGAAGACATTTGAAGAGTTGTATAATTATACTTTTTATGCATTTTCCTGCTTTTTTTGTGAACATTAATTGTAATTTCACGGAAAAGAGCAACCCGCACATTTTGTAACATTTTCACTGGAAAACATTTCAAACCCTTATTAATTTAATTTTGTTTGAGTAAACGATAGCCAAATTCTCATTTTGTTGTAAAAAACTAGTCCATTATAGTGCCCTTATTATGCTATCTTAAAGGTTTCTAATTTTGTTTTGGAGTCTCCTACAATAGGTTTACATGCATCCAAGGTCCAACTTTAGTCTTCTCATAATATACATTGCACATAACCTAATTTCTCAAAGAGTCGGTTAATTCGGAGATTCAGTCTCTCTAAACCCCTCCACTCTGAGAGCCTTCTCTGATTGGTCGACCGCTTACAGTGCGTGTTGGAAACTAAACACTCATTACCGTATCTGAATTTCATCTCCGGAGGTTTCCTCAGCGCTGATAGTGATATGAAAAGTAACAATGGTGACTTTTTTCTGTATCAATTCAAGCGCAAGTCTCATTCTTTTGAAGTTCATGGAAAGTGGATATCCTGTGCAGCTCTAAAAACAGTTTATTCTCGACAACACGAACCAAACTCGAACCACGAACCAACTCGAACCACAACACGAATCCAAACCTCAGCTACAACTAGTGTTGTAGAGCGGGGAAAATCCGTTGCTGTTCGCAGGCAGCCAATGAAGAGCGTAGGCTGGCATCATGCAAATTTGTTAAATTTTTACGATTACTGATGACTCACTTCGGTAGTTCAGAATTGATTCTTCCTTTTAGGAGACAATAACTTTATCGTGCACTTTGATTTTTAAAAATTTGCAGACCTTTTACATTCACAAACAGCTATATTACACACTGCATGAAAGGCACTTTTACAATGTATTACATGTAAATAAATCCAAACCATGAAATCGTTAGGGAGATACATTGTAAGAAATGCACAAGATAAATAATTAACTGTAGCAATGCTGCAAATTAAATAGTGCTAAATAGATTTACAAGATTTATTAAAGTTTCAGTTAAAAGTGCAATTACTTTTGCTGTTGCCAATCATTCGCCGATTGCCGAATGAAAAGTAATCTAAAATTGGTAAATTAAGAAAAATATATTAATATGTTGATGTGTCTTGCTAATCTCATATAAAGTGATAAAAGGAAAGTAATGGAGAAAATATTGAATGTTTTTGGTCTATTCCAGTGTTTTCAAAAACCATGATTATGAAACACTGCATCACTATTCTACCGCAGACATGTTTTAAAGAAAGGAAGGTGGAACCTGGCGGACCTTGGATCCCACCTTGTTCCTTGAGGCGAATGATCTCTGTGTCCGAGCCGAAGCTGTTCCAGGCGGTGCAGTTGTAGATGGTCTGAAAGTCGGCGGGTACGATGTTACTCATGGTGAGCGTGGACAGCACTCCGTCCTCTGTGCTTACAGTCTCCACCGTGTAGCGACCTGACGTCCCAGACTCCAGGACAGTCTCCTTCCAGGACCAGGCCTGATGAAGAACAAAATAAACCATGTTGAAAAAGACCAACATACATCAATGTTGTTCTTGATGCTGGTCATCACTGCAAAAATATGTTTTTAAAAAGCTTTTTTTCCCTTCTTCTTGTTTAGGCATACATCTAACACATTTCATTGAGGTTTATGCCCAACTCTTTCCCACCATTGACAGATTTTTATGGCAATCCATGATTTACTGTTATATGGTAGGGGGCGCTATTACACATCTTCTGAAAGAGTACAGAATCTCTGAATCAAACAAGCAATAGAAGCATTGCTTACGCACATGTAAGCTAACATGATCATCAAACATTATATACAGTATATAAATCAAAAACGGCAATTGTTACAGAATGAAATGTCGACCCTGGACGAGGTACAGGACTTTGAATCATTGGGGGTGTTGATGGACTCAATCTACCCCATCTATGTTTTGGTCATCGTTCTGAATCCGATCCAGCTGTAGTTTTTGACAAAAATGCAAATTTCAAAATGTTGCTTTTTTTATGAAACTTACCCACTTTCAAGCTTTGATAATAAAAAAAAAAGAATGCATGAAGCAAAACTATTTAAAAAAATGGTGGCGTGTTCCTTTAAAGGTATAGTGGAAGATTTTATTTTTCCGGGTGGATCATCAAGACTATTGGTCCTCCTAGTTGTCAATCATTATGGTGATGTTTACGTAAGGCCATTGTACGTGCTCGTCCCTAGGTAGTTTTCGCTTTCTGCGCACTTTCAGGTGTATATGTGTGGTGAGCTACGGTTTCAGCCATTCATTGAAGCTCACCGTTCTCACCGGGTTTTTTCAAAATGTCTGAGGGTCGCAAGAGAAAAAGTGTCTACGAATTGTATGACAAGAAGAGAAAGGCTTCTGAAGAAAGAAACAAGACCAGAGTGTTTTTGGGAGAATATTTCCCACGCTGGCGTGCGCTAAAAGCAAAGGTTGGGCTTCCCACTGATGCCTCAGTCGCAAAGTTTCTACTCGACAGTTTGGCATGCAATTTGGAGAAATCCATTTAAAATTACTGCTAGTAAAAGTTAATGTAAGCTATAGCGATGTGTGTTCATTTTTGATAATTCCAATGTGTTCACCATAGTAGGCTTGTATGAGACATGCCGACAGCAACTTGTAAACAGAGCGTGCACGAGGAGAACTAGGCTCGTGCATGCTCTCTCGTGCACACGTTTAATAGGCTTTCCCTCTCGGGAGCAGGTAGAGTGTTGCGCATGTGCATTTTTTCCAAAAAATGGAGAGGGCGGTTCTTTTCTAAAATTCGTGAAAATCTTCCACTATACCTTTAACTATAAGATTAATACATGCTGTAGAAAGATTGTTCATTGTTAGTTAATGTTAACTAATGTAAACAAATGAAATCTTGTTGCAGAGTGTTACCATTTTAAAGATGCAAGACCATCTTTTTAGCTTCACAACTTCACTTTTTTTTTTTCTTCAATTAAATAGCATGACTCTACCAGTTATACTAGCACTAAGCAACATTAACCAGCCTGAATCAGCCTGAGCCTACTGGTGCAAGGTCTTTTCAGCTTGCAAAGAGAGACTTGCATTCGCTTTCACCTGCTTTATGGGCGTTATTACACTTCTAAAGTTATTACTGGTTGTTCCAGACCACAGGAGCAGTCTTTCCCATTCAACTGACATTTAGAAATAGCATGGCAATAAAAGCAAAGCCACACGAGTAAACATCGTACAGAGATTACCTATGCACTTCTATGCACACGGCCACAAACACACACACACACATGCACAGAGTGAGTAATGAATCAAAAATTGGCCCGGAGAGGAGACAGTTCATCTAAGAGTGGTAAATCCTAATTGGATCTGTGGTAACAGGGCATAAGCATGCATTAAATGAGAAATTAGGGCTGTAAGCCTGCCATGTCTAATACCCGTTCACTCATATAGAGAAAACAAATGATTTGAGATGCAATTTCATTTATTAAACAGATCGTAACTCATGAGTGCGTTATGCATTATTGGACTGTGTTTACTGAGTCTAATGGAGTCACACAAGCCATGTGACAACAGCAAGCGCCCACTCAACAGCTGTAGTCCTGTCTGAGCTGAGTCACTGGAAGGAGAGTAACTCACAATGCGGTCTGGGGGTGGCGTGCTGCGGATGAAACATTTGATCTGTCCCTTTTCCCCATGTGGAGCCTGATGTGTCTGAGTGCTGGAGATTGTCGGAGGTCCTGAGGAGAGAAAAGACGCACAACATCACATACTGAGCTAACAGTCCCCTGTTTACGAGAGTCCTAGGAATCTCTTCAAAACTGCTTATGATTGGAGGACACTATAGAGAAGACACGAGTGTGTCTTGGTTAAAATAGATGCATCGCTTTAAACAATATTTAATATATTTTATTGCATATATCTTCTGTATAACCTGTTCCTAAAGTACAAGATTAAAGCATACTATCCCTACCCATAGAGTTAGAGATATTATAAATACCTGTAGGCTACTTGGATGTGGAAGATGCATCAGACTACATCAATTTGGCATGATTTACTGTGACTCTCAAGTATCACTTGAACTGGCTCTTTAAAATGCTAAAAGTACACTTAAATATACTCTGAGTCTGGATGTTTGCCAAGTTATAACATTCTCCATTCACTAGAAAATGTACACAAACCTCACTTTTAAATTACATTCTGTTTACCACCCACTTTCTGCGTGCAGCAATAGCACATCTCCAGTTGCGTCGGTCAAGCAGTCTTGACATTTGTGAATCTGGTGCATTGTATAATGACCCTCATTTAGTTGGACTGCAGCTGGGATGTGAATAAGACACAGAGACTGTTGAATTTGCCCTGGAGATTTACAGAAGCACGTACCAAGGCTGACATACACATTACCAGTTCCAAGACCGACAAATTCTGCTGGCCCACGCTTCGAGAGAGGTGTAAAACTTTAACCGAGGAGGCTGAAGATCTCATCTGTAGGATCTGCCAATCAAGTGTGCAATACTGAGGCCTTGCGGTGGCAATGCTATAAATTTGGCATTAAAAGGAAAGAGCAGCATTGTATTGGGTTTGAATGGGCAGAATCTTAAAGGAGTCTCCTGTGGGCTGGTCTATTTAAGAGTTGTGTTAAGGGTGAGGCAGTGAGGGTCTGGTCTTCATTTTCAATCTTGAAAAGAACTGATTTATGGCAGGCCTCATGTCTCCCGAGGAGATAAGACTCAGCGTGCCAACTGCAAGTCTATTTCTATAGGCAGCAATCGGAAGAGTGCCAATGGCGGAAACATTTCATTTTGAAGAGATAACGGCCCCCAGAGCGACTCTTCATGTTCAGTTTTAACCATGGGGCCTTGAACTTTGAACTCTGGCTTATGTTACAGCTCACCGTCTTTTTCCAAAATTGCACCAAACAAGCAAGGCACTGATGTAAACGGTAAACAATGTTTCTCTAGGATAGATTTGGAGAAACTTCCCTGCTTAATGGATTATCAACCCTGCCAAAAACTGCACTTGCGTACACAGGCACACAAATTCACACCAATCCACCAATCATGCATCTGCCAATCATCCGCGGCGGTGTCTCTCGACTGATTCGTAATTGCAGTTTATTAACTGGCTCTTATTAGAATAAATTAGCATCTAGATGAGCATGAGGCAGATGGAGTGCTGTAGTGAGGGGAATATCAGGCTGGTGGAGAGGAATGTTACACTTCACACCCCTTCATTAGACACTGGTCCTGCAGCGATACCTTCCCGCTTGTAATGTACGCATGCCATGTGCATGCTACCCTTCGACTACAAAATTATAATCCACGCGATAGGATGCGTTAAAGGCTGGAGTGCGTGTGTAGTTGCAGGCGCAAGGTAAATCCATTCAGATCATTCCCTGCTGACAGAGGTAAGGCCAGCGCTCGGTGGCTCAGAAGAATCAGCCCATGGATCAGGCTGTAAATGAGGAATATAATTAGATAGCTTATCACTTATCCTCAGAATGCTGGGTCTAAGGAACTCCGTGGGGAGTGGGAAGGCTGGAGGCTGGGTGGGTGAGAGAGAGAGAGAGAGAGAGAGAGAGAGAGAGAGAGAGAGAGAGAGAGAGAGAGAGAGAGAGAGAGAGAGAGAGAGAGAGAGAGAGGGGCAGGGAATAGGTTTGTGACAGTAGGAGGCGTACAAGAGTCATAATGTACGGATCTTCATGGGGTGGTGTCGTGTAAAGTGGCGTCACCCCACATAATCCTATCCCAAAATGAGCAACCTAGTCTTATCTAATGCATTTTTTTAACCATTTAATAATTTATAATTTAGGCAAAAAAAATCAGCTCATTGCAAAAAAGAAGTTGTTTTAACACTTTAAATAAAGACACTTTAAAGAAGACACTTAAAAAAAAAAAACACTTTAGATTGGGGAACGCATATCTTAACAGTGAATATGTGTTCCTTAATCTAAACTGTTACCAAAAGTTTACACCATTCCGCAGTGTGATAATCATTTTTATATACTTAAATGATTAACCTTGCGCTAAGCACAGTATATTTATCTCTGCACCACTGTCACCATTTATTTCACTAACTTTCATTTGCCAAATCATTAATCGTTGGTGATTTCTCTCTTCTCCTCTATATCTGCAAGTTGGCATGGAAGTGGAATACTAATTTTCCTGGGGTATGAATATCAGGAGATGGGAAAAAAAATATTTCCAAAAGAAATGACACTAAAAAGGGGCCCCATTTCAGCTTTCATTTTCT
Organism: Phoxinus phoxinus; assembly: GCF_949152265.1. Lineage (NCBI taxonomy): Eukaryota > Metazoa > Chordata > Actinopteri > Cypriniformes > Leuciscidae > Phoxinus > Phoxinus phoxinus. The sequence continues at coordinate 3,669,455 of NC_136883.1, read as the reverse complement.
CCATTTTTCTTTCCTTTTATGCGTGTAAACACACTTGTGCACAGCACACACATAGCCTTATACAAGTATATATTTCCCTGTGTTTTTTTGGTCCTCAAATGTGCACCAGTGCACTCATGCACACAAACCAGAAGTAGCAACCTTCCACAGAGACGCATATGTCCCATTTCTAAGCTGAGTTAAAGTACTTTTTCCCGGAGACATAATGTACTCTTCCTGACATACATACATGAACGCCTTCATGCACAAATATGTTGCATTAACCCAATAATGAGTTCACATGCCATTGAAAACTACACACGTAAACAATGTGATTAAAAAAAAAACATCCTGGCAATTATTGCACTTTCAGATTGCAGCTAACTACAAGTGCTTGCTGAAAGAGTGCATGAACCTGTGTGCAGTAAGAGGTGGTTCGCAGATTGTAGCATGTGAAAGGTTGAGCCTGATTTGTTTCGCCTCATTTCCACTGCCATATATTTTCATTACTGCACTCCAAGAGGGCTGAACCCAGTTCCATGAATAGTGCACGCTCCGTGTGTCCTCTTCCCCGCAGATCCAGCAAATAAATGCAGGACCTGGACTCCTCTTACCTGCACACTGACCTTGGGCACGCAACGCCCTATTTTTAAACGTCTTCCCTGAACTCACAGAAGTGCCTAGAAACTACTTCCCTCTTATTCCTTTCAACCTCATTTTTGTTATAGCATAAAATGTTCCCTAAGGCACTTCACCTCCACTCCACTGTGCCTTCACCCCATGGCAAAGCACACTTTTTCAACCATCCATCTATTAAGGAGTTTTCACACTTTCACAGATTCCACAATGGTGACATTATATGAGCGAGTCAGTGGAGCTTGTGTGATCTGTCTCTGGAATGCGGTCAAGACTAAAAGAGGAAAGGTTAATGATCTCACTGTGATATAGGATTTGCATCTGTTCACCTACAACAATACAATTGCGCATGGACACCTGTGTCAGAAATTGTCGCATTGATACTGCTGCATATTACAAACATTTTCCCCTGCATGATGTTAACATTTAGCAGCAAGAAAACAGACGCCTTGTCAAAATAAAACAATTTCTTATTACTACTTGTCAAGTACACTACACTACTGTGCACTACTGTTTATAAGCTTGGAATCTTTAGGATTATTTAAGGAGTCTCTTCTGCTCACCAAGGCTGCATTTATTTATTGAATCAAGAAATACAGTGAAAATAGTAATATTGTGAAATATTATTACAATTTAAAATGTAATGTTTCAGCTTCATTAATCCAGTCTGCAGTGTCACATGATCCTTCCGGAATCATTATAATATGCTGATTTTGCACGCAATAAACATTTTTAATTAGCATCAATGTAGAAAACAGTTATTGCAGCCCCACTTTTTTTAAATGCAGCAAGGACATTAAACTGACCAGTAAAAGTAGTAGTGACAGTAACAGCATTTATAAATATTACAAAATATTTATAATATTTGAACTTTCTGTTGATCAACTAATCCTGGGGGAAAGTGTCCAGGTTAAACTTAACAAAAAATAAAATAAATGAAGCAGCAAAAAGAGTTTGCAACATTGATAAGTGTTTCTAGAGCAGAAAAGCCGCATAATATAATGATTTCTGAAGGACCATAGAAAAAATATATTTTCATTTGTAATATTTCACAATATTACTGTTTTTTTTTTTTTAAACACATTTTTAAATGCAGCCTTGGTGAGCAGAAAAAAATTATAATTTATTTGAACAGTAGTGTATATATAACAAAACAAACAAATTGAATCCACAAGCCATATCCACAAGCAACATCACAAATAAATGAACATAAGGACAACATTCAGATATTACATCCCATTAAGGCTCAAAATACACATGGAGAAATGAGATCCCTATCTGAGGATCTAGGGAACAAAAAGCAGAAAGCGATGTGCATCCATTAGCGTGTTTTCTGCAAGCGGTGTCCCCTGCTAGCTATTTGATTATAATTAAATTACATTGGCCCTGAGAGAACGCTGGAACTCTCTTGTCTATATTCTGAGTCTCAGTAGGAGCTCTGGGTTCCAGTGACAGGCAACTGGGAGGAAACATATATTGACAAATCCCAAACATGTGCATTTAATTGTTAGAATAAATTCGTTTTTATGTGACTCAGTGAGGATCAAGCTAGCATAGGTCAATTATTTTTATTTGAGCTCTAGTTCCCCTCTTCATCCTTCTCACTAGCTTTCTCTCTTTTATTTTTCTCTTACTGATCAAGCCTTTGAAACACAAAGCTCTGGTCATCAATCATTCTTCACGTCAATGCTTTTGAATTTCACTCACTCGTCAGGAGTTGATGAGGAAGATGTGAAATGATTGGCTTCATCTCCCAAATGCACCATAACTTGAAACAATCAGCTCCGTGCAACAAGAGAGCCTGCGCCACATGTTGCCACATCAAAGACTGCGCTATAGGTGCTCGAGTCTAACATCCAGCACTCTTGTGTTCACTTCCAGAAATGAGTTCGAACACAGCTTGCAGTCCTCTTGAGGCTTTTAGAGCGAAAGGGCTCACTTATTGAAAAGAAAGTCTTGTTTTTTGATACCTAAAAGACAGATCCAGGTCAAAATGATGCAAAAAAAATAAAAAACAAGGTAAATGGGTAATTAATAAAATAGCAATTCAGAGGAGGTAATCTTAGACACTCCATATACACGGTCTCAACGAACAAATTAATGTATTTTTTTTAATTAATAATTATTAACACATTCTCGTAGAATGTGAAACCATATTTGCTTCATTTCACTTTCAGCAGAGCAGAATTTGAGTTTAACCATTGAGAATTGATCCAATTGTAAAAAGTGACATACTAATATAGTGCCAGACCAGGGGTGTGAATCTTCAGATCCACTGTGATTCAATTTACTCAATGTTATTTTGATTCAAAAGTGATGTCTGAAAATTCTACTGAATTCAATATACAATTCTATTCTATTTAGGGTTTTTTTCAGAATTCATTTGATTGAGTTTTTTTATTCTTTATTTAAAGGTTAAAAACAGTATATTGTCAAAAGCTCTTGCTAAGGTTCCTTACTTGTATACCTGTTGTTTTTAGGCGCTATAGTCAACCCAAAAATATTCACAGATGGTAAAAGAGTGGCAGAGCCTTTGGCAACTTTAGTTGCCTGTGGGCTTACAGAGAAACATGATGGCAACGTGTTTGATATTTTCATAAACCTCAAGATATCTTTCTACTACCAGAAAAACAAACAACATGACCACATTTATTAAGGATTCCAGGCAATCCTGAACTCTCTAGGAGTCAAGGATGAATGCAAAGCAGAGGTACTCTTCACTGTCCCCATAAAGAACAGAATGCACTTGATGAAAGTGGATGTCATCTGTAATTTCTATAATTCCTGCGTTCTCTGTAGGTCTAGAATGAATGTCTGACTTTGCATATTAATACTATCAGTCATAACAGTTCTTTATTGATTTTCTTTCATTTCACAGCACCAAACTGCATTAGTGATTCTAAACTTGCAGAGGAATCATTCAATGCAAACACAATTGTCACTTTGGCTGAACTTCTCTTATTTTCCACTCACGTCAAAGCCGTAGCCCGTGGCAAATAGCTTCGGAGAGAAAGGAGCTTTTAAAAGACGTGTTGGATTTTGCGAATGAAAGCTGTTGTGCGGCTAATGCATGCCGCCTGAATTTCAAGCGGCCGTAATGAAGTCATTTATCTGAGAGTAGCCAGTCTCCCGCTATTCTCCTGTGTTCATTAGCCTGTCACAGCCTAAGAAACAGCTCCTCATGCAATTCTTACTGAATATAATCAGCATTAGCCCAGAGAAACAGCAGACCGAAGAGTAAACATCAAACTTCTGTCTCCGAGTCAACATGAATGCCAAAATAGGTCTAATTCATTTCCAATTGCTTGCACCTTATTTACTTACACATGTTCCAAACGAGGATGTTTGCAGCCGTCAAACATAAAGTGACACACCTTATACATGCTAGTCGAACTCTCATTAGCCATGCACCTTTTAGAAGAGAGTCAAACTTACCATTTACGGTGAGAGAGACTTCCTTCTCAGCCGCTCCAACGCGAGGCACCACCGCACGGCACACATACTTCCCAGCATCCTCTTGCCTGACGGATTTCAGTGTCAGGATGTTCTCATTGCTTAGCACCTGTAGTCAAAAGTCAAAGATCAAAACATTAAAAAGGAGTGCAAAGGGAGCTGGCCAGAGTCAAAACGAATCAGGACGGATGGGCAGCTAAGCTTGGAAAAGGGCCTTCTTCTCAATTATTAAAATCTAATTTGGGTCAGATGAGGAGGACCATGTGAACATGGGAGATGGTAGTGACAGTCAACCGGGAGAGAAATAAGACCGGTCGGTTTCCCCAAATGTCTGTGCTAGCATACGGACGTACCCCAAACTGAGGCACTATCCGTCTGCGAGCAATAGGATTTTTAATAGGGTTGCAGAAAAATCATGATGTTTGCCACCGGGGTACAGCTCTGAGTTACACTTTATTTCGATTGTCCACTTTAGACATTCTACTATAAGTAACTTTTCAACTACATGTCAACTAACTCTCATTAGAGTATTAGTAGACTGTACTAGACTGTTAGTAGACTGTTAGGTTAGGGTTAGGTGTTAGGGTTCGGTATAGGCAAAAAAGTTGACTTGTAGTTGCCAAGTTATTTATAGTCAGTAGAATGCCTAGCGAAATAAAGTGTTACCCAGCTCTATGCACCATCACTCGATGTACCATACACAGTGTAAACACTATGTACCATCATGTCCTTGAAATATTTACGTCTTTGTAAAAAATACAATGATTTTTTTTTCTATTCAGTTCTGAGCTTTTCAGGAATAAAAGGCAAAGTATTAATAGATCAAAAGGTTTTACATCAATAATATCATATTGAACTTTAACATGAATGGATGAAAAGCCACAAACTAGATTTTTCATGTCTGCTTGATCTCTTCTTCTTTACAAAGATGAGATGTTGTCTGAACATCAATGTACTATTAATGTAGCTAGAATGAAAAATGGTATGGTTGGTGTAAGAGAACTGTGTTTGCTTCAAAAGATGAATCTTGCAGTAGGGTTAAAGGGCAATGTCAAACAACAATGTCTAGCAACTTACCACCCCAGAGCCCCTTTTCATCCATACAATAGTTAAAGAGGGATTTCCTGTCCAGGCACAGTTAAACACAGCATCTGATCCTAGGTCAACCTGTAAAGACTGGGGTTCTGCAGCCATCCGAGGTCCAACTGGAGAAACACAGACCAGGTTATAAGATCTACTCAGAGAGGTCACGTATGCAAGCTTGTTTAATTATGAGATTGAAGGAAGCTGAGAATTATAGTCTCTTATAATAATGCTCCAGATATTTGTGGAGATACCTTCAAAAACTATGAACCAGAGGTGTCCAATCCTGCTCACGTTGGGTCAAATTCCTGCAGACTTTTGATGTAAAGCTAATTTAACACACCTGGACCTGCTAATCGAGGTGTTTAGGTTTACCAGAAGTGTGCATGTATGTTGGAGAAAGTTGTAGCTCTGCAGGAACATGGTCCTCCAGGATGGTTTGGACACCTCTGTTATGAGCAAACAGAAAGAACTCACAGTAGACATCCACGTTCCGACTAATGTTGGTGCTCCCGAGTGGGTTAGTGACCTCACAGGAAACTGGCTCTGTGAAAAACGAGTGGTCCACTACGACCTCATAAGTGTCTCCTGAAACCTCCTTTATCACGCTTCCTCCTTTTGCCCACCTACAAGCAGTAGAAAGTGATTATTACAAGTATTACTACTAAACAAAAATGAATGATGAACCACACACAAGTCAGTGTACTTGATGGTTTTCATATATATCATTTAGCATTGAAATATAAAATGTTGCAGGATGTCATTAATCTGTACACTTAGCAAAAATTATATTAGGGGTACAACAGCTTGTCACGCGATCCTCAAAGGGAAATCTTATTTACCCAGAAACAAAAAGGTTCTTAGTGCCTTAAGGTTACACATTTATTCTCTTGTATGCTTCTTTTGTTGCTGTTTTACCTCTAGGTACAATTTTTGCAACATTTAATTGTCCCTTGATCAATGTCCTTATTTAGGGGTGTCCAATCCTGCTCCTGTTTAGAGATTTGCTCCACTCAACACATATGAAAGTCCAATTTTGGGGCAAGTTGTAGCTAAACTCTCAAGAAAGTAGCCCTCTAGAAGCAGGATCAGACACCCCTGTCCTTAATGGTCCTGGAACAAACCTTCTGTCAACTATTCAGATTTAAGGATTACTTTTAGAGCTGAGTTTGGTGAAACATTCTTATCAATCTAGCATTTCCTTTATAATTGTATAATGTAGGTAGTTAAGGGCTAAGAACCAGGTTAGGGCTATGTTTTATCAGAATGTTGTTCCAGGTCCAGCAAAATATGTTTATCTTTGAATATGTCGTGATTTAGTAAAACCATATTAACTGATTCAAGTCATTACATAAAACTTCAGTCTTAAATTCCCTTACACTTTTAACCCACATTTATAAATTCAAAGCCTTGCTATCTAAAATAATTTAATATGTCCATAAACTCATTTGTAAAAGTTGCATTAGATTTTTAACCCCTTTTAAGCCTAACTTTTTCCTTTAATGGAACAGAAAGCCATCATTACAAGTTCCTGCCAGATGTACGCTATCACGGGAAAAGAGAAACACAATTTAGAGGTTACCATGGCAATAACAGAAAAACCTGGTGTCTAATCCATTTGCTTTTATCATAGTCATCAATGAGACATGATAGCTGTCTGTCTGTGGATAGAGACCGACAGAAAGAAAGACAACCATCTTCAGTGTGTGGGAGCCGATGTATCCTAGTTTTGTTTGAGGAAATTACAACACTGTTATATGACAAATCATTGAAGTGAGATTTATCTTGCCTCAGCATGTTTTCTTGCCTCGATACCAAGTTAACAACACTGAATGGAGCCAGACTGGCAAAAACAAATCCTGAGCCTTTCTCCACATAACACAAACCCCATATACTGTACCAATGAGACTAGATGTTAAGAAATTGTCAGCGCTCTGCATGAGGAACTATTCGTTTATGTAAGAGGAATGTGTCTTCCGGCAGGACTTAGTTTCTCCCAAACTGAGAAAGTAATGCATATCTATGTCACTTGCTAGGTCTAGTTTGTGGTTCCATGTTGGCGACTAAGATGGGACACATTTGTACATGCCAAAGTCAATGGAGAATGGGTGTCACAGCCTGACACTAGGGTACATATTTCAATAAACGAGTATATTCAATGCCAGTTAACTCCTCGCTGTTGAGAAGTATCGCTTTACCAAGCCAGTTTTACATCTCAGTACACTCAAAGCAGCCGGGCACTGGTAGAACGGTGCCAAAACTTCACTATTCACCTGCTTTGTGGGATTGAGCGCACAATTCATTACCTCTGCAACTAACTCATGCCATCTGTGGGCCCCGATAGAGTGTCATTTAAATCATAACAGTCTCCCTCTTGACTAAATTAAAGTAAGGAGGGAGAGCAGTTGTAATTGGCCTAGCTAGTGTGCTTGAGAAGCACTGTGCCATGTTGTTAACATAAGCAGCTTAGAACACAGTCTGCTACAGTAAATCTGCACAGGCACACCTGTGCTTCCAAAAATATTCAAATCAGTGCAGACGGCTGCGCATGTCGTCTCCGTCATCTACAAAATTGTTCTGGGGGAAGTGAATTTGCATCACTGTGAAACTTTATATTTATAGGCAATTACAGAAGCAGTCACCTGCTATACGTCTACCAGAGTTTTTCTTTCTTGCAGTAACATATGAATTACACATGGAGCTTTTGAAGCAGCTGCTTTGTAATTAGATGAGAATATTGACTATGCCATAATTTAATTCATCTTTAAATAGCCTGTTTATTACAAAAGCCTAGGAGGATGATTATCATCTTTTAAGTAACTATTTATATTTATGCGTTAGCTACATGCGTCTTTCATTATACACTTGTATTCATACAATTATTTTTTCTGTTTATTCAATCTTGACTGTGGTCCCTTATGACAACAGCACATCTTTCCTATTCATTTAAATACAATTTCCTCAAGTCAGTAAAGGGGATATCAACTATTATGACACACAATATATTTATGGAGCGCTACCCACAAGCCTCAAATCTTCCTTATGCTTTACCAGAACATTGTTGTTGTAATGCTAACAGTTTACATTCAAGCTTGTGTGCTATAAGTATGCTAAAATGTACTTATTTTTGGTTGTTCACTCAGAACATGTTTTTGTAAAAATATCTATAGACCCACCAGTAACTTCTAAATTCACTTTCAGTAATGTCTATTTAATGACTTCTCCATCTTCCACAATAATGCAAAGTCTTTGAATCACTTAAACAAATTGCCTATGCAAATAATGTTATTAATTAGATTTAATCAGTGACAAATTGCATATTTAATTCAGTCATTTTTATCCATTGACAGCTCTATAATTCAAACTCTGACAGCACAAAACAATGGCAATGCAAAGCAGGACTGCATGTTGGTTTTAAGCCTATGGGATGGCAGACTGGGAGGTTTGGCAGGTAGAGAAGACACAAATGGTGGGTTAGCTTTGCCAGAGCTGAAGGATTCAGCGCTGCACATTGAAAGAGCCAAAACATCCGCGAGCACAGCGGCTCCGCTGGGCTTCAGCCAGGGTCTTCAAAACAGAACAAACATGACCCAACCGAGTGCCTGTGTAAACTTTTGAAAACTCGTAGACTCCTTTATTATTCTGGAGTAGAAGGGTACAGTATCAGGAGGAATCGAATGTTTGGTTTTCCTACAAGTCAATGCACTAAGTGAAGCTTTGCTGTAGGTTCAGACATAGTTTTTTTGCTCACTTTAAAAAAATAAAACCAACAGCAACAACAAGAAAAAAATCCTAGTGTTTGTAGGATCCTTTTTTTGATTGGTAGGAGAGGCAGAGCCTTGGGGAAAAGAAGTACACAAAAAGAGTACTTATTATGTAAATAATATACTTCAAAATAATATACTTAAGTGTGAACTGAATGTGATGTTTTTGGACACTTGATTTTATTTTGGACACTTACTAATTCATTCATATATAATTACAGTTTAAATGTAGACTACATGTATATTAAATGCAATTGCATTGAAGAGCAGTACTTAAAGGGATAGTTCAAAAATGTGTATGTGTCTATGTTATATATATATATATAGAAGTCATGAATATACAGTATATGTATACGGTAAATTAATTACTTATATATATGTATTAGTATGTTTTGTTTTTGTTTTTACATATCTACATTCAGTATATCTAAAGCACACTTTTTTTCACAAGGGTAGAATAATTGTGTGGTAAACAGCAACACAGATTGGATTTGATAGATCTGATTCGTACTGGGGCAAATTATGTTTCAATATTCATCTGTATGCTGACAGGTGCCGGAGATGATGAGGCTGTCTTCTCCATCCTACTCTCCCAGTCTGGGATAACGCCACACACACTTTCTAGGTTACAATCAAGCTGCTGTTCACTCCATTATGATACCATCACGACATGGACTCATATTGGCCAATCTAGCAGCCAGCAGGACAGATGCCCAGAGTTTAATTTTCTGTTTTGAGATATCGGCTGCATCTGTTGCTGTTGGTTAGTTTTCCATGTGCTCTTCCCTGGTTGATGAATCATGTCTGGCTGCTTCTGAGAGTCGCTGGGGAGCGCGGCCATGGAAAACAAACAACGGAACCGCCCGTATCTGTGTGTGCACATCAAACGCTTGATGAGCAATGCAAGCAGCCCACCATGAAAACCTCTTCATCAGCTATGTCAAAGGCATCACTGCAGAGACGCACAACATGGCTTAACTATCCCCAAAACAGACAACTAACAAGCACAACGCACAAAACATAATTGTTATTGTGATAATTGGGGAGTAAATCTGTATGTTTGTTAGATCAATCAAAGGACACGTTTACTCTTTTCCTTTTTTTTTTTAATCAAACATATTGCCAGGGAGGGATAGTAAAAGAATGGCAAAATGAAAACTAAATATTATTATTAAATATGAAAAATGTATACAAAATTAACAATACAACATTAATACAAAAATAGTAGAAACTAAAAACAAACTAAAACATTTTAGTTACATAATACATCACATGGTTTCAATATAACGCACCATTTTACAAGTAGCAGATTACCCTCTTTACACAGATATAAAAGAGCCACCATCAAAATATGTCATGTTCACACTTAAGACACTGTTTTGGGGCAAATGAAGTCCACATCTTTCCTGACTCCCATTTCATAAAATGAACCAGCTCCATCTCAGTGCACATGACTCTGGCTACTCCACATCACATTATGTCGACACCACAATAATAGCATTTCTACTTCTTTAGTCCCTTAATCAATGGCCGACAAAATTACCCCACGTTAATGTCAGGGACATTTCAATGCAGCATGGTACATGAATCCTCCTTGGAAGGCTATCATTAATTCTAACACTCTCTGGCTCTGATATTTTTATTGCTCTCCCACAGTGAAAGTCATCAAAGCGTGCGTCAATCAAGACATTTATTAAATTCACAAGTGAGATGCCACTAAATTCCCTCAGATCAATGTCAGCACTTGCTACGGGGCCCGTGGACACGGACGTGAGAAAGAGGAACTCAGTGCACTGTCCTGAGACGGATAGCGTCATATAATTAGAAAGAATATTTCACAAATTCTGATCGCTAATAATATAACGTGGTGAAATCATGGGCCGTTAACATGTTATGCTCGTGATGGAGTGCTTTCAGAAACCCTGGAGAGAAAGAAAACACTGATGCTCCGACTTCGTGCTTCAGGCAAAATCATTCCTCGCTCCGTACAGCTCACACACTCGAAATATTTGCAAATATTGCAATAATGAAGAATATTTCCATGTACTGTCATTGCTGTTTCACCGCCCGATTCACTAAATTAACTGTGCAAATTCTGTAAAATCTATTTATCTGTAAAAAATTATGTGGTAAATGTAATTTGCACAATGCAGCATCCTAACTTGCAGGCTATGAAAGATGCAGCAGACTACAGCAAACTGGCATCGTTTATTGAGACTGCACAGCGTTACTCTACGACGGCAATCCAGACACATAAAACAACGATTATTGGAGTATTTTTTACATAAAAATACTTTTACAGTCTTTCTGCTTAAAACTGTAATGTTTAATTCAATGTGTTACTTGCCATTTTTTTTGTATCATTTGTTTCACTTCATTTCTGAGTGAAAATTTGATAGTAAAACTATTTTTTCAGTGATTCAGTGAACCAGATTGGATGCTTACCAAGGAAACATCCTATCAATGTTTACTGAAAGTTAACTTTGTGAAAATATGTTTTTATTGCACAGAAGAAGAAAAAAAATCACATAAAACCTGACGCATTACAACCTACTGAAGAAAAATAAATAAATAAAAATGGCTAAATAAAATATGTGCTCTGTCTGGTGAGTTTTTTTTTTTTTTTTTTTTTTACAGCAGCTGCGCAGTCCCTTTCCTTCGCTCTTCCCTCTCCTTCACTCTGTCCCTCATCCACTAGCTATCTTTTGTTTCCTCGAGCTGAATTGAGGATGAATATTACTCCTACAGATATTGTACGTCAACATCCAATGCCACAGACCTCAGAGACATAAAGGAACAAAGAAATCTATCAGATAAAGGATTTTGTTTCAAGAAAAACAACAACATGTCCATGGACAACTGCATAAGTAGAAATAGTAACACTGACTAAAGCTAGAGTTTATAGGTTCTGGAAAAACATTGTCAGTACTTGAAACATATGTAAAGAGCAATAAAGCCTATACTCAATGAAGTACACTACAGCTTAAGCTCACGTTATTGGTCCTGCCCTTTATAATTAAGATTCTAGCAGCAATATGTGCAAATACATATCCATGAAGAGAAAATGACATGCATGTACAACAGTGTAGGTGGAAATAACAAGGTAACTTGACGTGCTGAAGTCAATACAGTCTGTAAATATGTCTGGCCTGAATTGTAACATTCTTTCAGTGTAAATCGGTAAGTTATGCCATGTCTGGTCATCTCACTGATGCTCAGGTGTGAAAAACAAAATGGCCAAAGCATGTTCGTTCTGCCAAGGCTCTCCTCTGGCCTGATGGGTAATCAAACACAGGCATGTCTGATTCCAGCATCTGTCATTTCAAAAAAGGCTAGAAACAACTCGGTTTGCCCACTACTGTATCATACAACCGTTCTATTCCTCAGCACATCTAGATTCACCGCTGTGCAATTCCCTTCACTATTGATTTTACTGCTCTTATTTTTCACCTAGTTTTAAAACCCACACAGAAACGATGTCCTTACTAATCGTCTCGCTATTGGCCCTCCGCAAGGCCGAGGCTACATCTCACGGAAATAAATAACTTGTGTTTCAACCTCTTTCTCATCTGTTTGGAGAGGACAGGAAACATTATTCTTGGGTATTGGATCAGTGTATCAGATAGACGCATCCCTGCTTTGATTTGAATGCCTGATGTGGCGCCCCGATCCCCGTCTTGGCTTAGACATCCCGAACCGATGCCAGCCAGGATAGTGGATTTCAGTTTTGAGACGGCTCTAAAAATATTTGCAACTAAATGCCAGACCGTTTCTGCAACACAGTGATGTGCCAGTCAGAAGATAAATGTGAATTATAGTTAGTTCTGTTTGATCCTCATCACAGGGCGTATTATTATTATGAAGGACCTACAGTACTGAATGATTTGGCTGTTGTGTTTGGCGTCTTACTTGTATTGGGTGACTGGCGGATTAGCTTTTGCTGAGCAATGAAACTTCACCAGGTTTCCCTCCAGGACTGGTTGAGGCTCCACGGAGAGATTCACCAAAGGCAAGTCTGCAAGAAGACAAAAGTAATAAAAGAATCTAATAAGAAAACATAACTTTTTCCACAAAAATGTTCAGTAATGTTAAAACAATAGGTGAAGATTGCTCCAGCTATTATCTGGTCACGTAGGAGCGTCGGAAATAATTGTGAGAGTATTAACTGCGCATCATCAAAAGATGTGGAAATCAGGGAACAAAGCACTAACTAAAGCACCGTGTGTCGGCTAATGAGAGGTATACCTTCTAATCTTTGCAAAAGAGAACAAAGTGGAAAAACAGTTTAATCACAAATCATTCAATTATTACAGCTAAAATAAAATAAAATAACACAGCGTAATGACATTTAAACTGGGATATTAATAACAAACAAAATTATGCAAGCAATAGCATAATACCTTTTTCATTTTCATTATCAATTTGTCTACTTTAAATGTTCTTTGTATACCATGGTACATAATATTAATGCATACAAGTGAAATAGTACAACTGAATCTCTTTATGAACTTTATGAGGCGTCAAAGTAGTAGTAGTGCAAAATATTTGCATTTCTGTTTTAAATATGAACGAAAGTATGAACGAAAGTCTTATGGGTTCGGAAACACATGGGGGTGAGTGAATGATGATAGCATTTTAATTTTTGGCTAAACTATCCCAAACTTTGTTTAGCATATTTAAATTAAAAATATTGTTATTAGATGTCTAGATGTGATATTACTAGATGCAGTAGATGTCCCTCATATGCCTCTAATGCCAAGCTGTATTTTGCACTGCACAACAAAAACAGATTTATGGATCTCCAGGGATGCAAAAAAAAGGAAAAGACCTAATTGTTGTGCTTTTACGAAGACCGGACAGTGGCAAGCGCAGAAGCTAAGCAGCACACATCAGCGATTCAGCATCCACAGGGAGCACAATCGGGAGAGATAAAGATAGATGAGTAGAGAGAGAAAGAGAAACCGGACCGTCATGCACTTGAGAGCCAGCTATTCTACATACATGTTTTCTGTTCTATTACACTCAAGTTACACTAATTCAGTCTGCGCTGGCACGGCTGTATTACAAGAACACAGATCAGTGGACCAGAAGAGAACAGGACTGCCTCAGCTGGAGTGTCACTGCTGTAGAGTGAAGTGTGTGTGTCTCCTGAAGTACAGTATGTGGCCCACAGGAGCACAGCTGGGCAGAGTGGCATCCCGGCGGTTGCTGCAGGTGCTGCCCTTTTTCCCCATCTGCCTTTTTTGACCACACACACCTGTGCCAGGTTGTTCACAGGCTGCACAACACGAAGCATCATTCGTGAGCCCGCGGGACACACCGGCGCGAGCAGGACAAACTGATTAGTGCTGTGTGCTGCCCGGGTACCAGCAGGATACGTGTAAAGCGTTTACTCTGGCTAATTGGGCATGCAGGTATGTGGATATCAGAGGTAGGGGTGTTCAGGCTTGTTTATGGGTTGATACTGTATCAATGATACATATAGTATAAAACGGATAGTTCTCCCTCTATATATAGACTGCAGATTGCATATTCATTCACCAAGTTGACATAAATGGCCATACAAACCAACTGTAAGCTGAATCCTATTAACCATATAAAGCCTACTGTATTATATTTGACAGGCAAATTTATATTAACTCCTAATGTACTGCATGCCTTCTGTCGTCTGATTGATACTTTATTCTGTTTTAGCAAGTAAAAGCCATTCAGATCATGGTACACATGTCTTTTTGTTGTGGAATCTGATTTTAAGAAGTAACTTCTAATATTTTAAGATGAACACTTACTGGACTGAAGCAACTAATGGTGCGTTCACACCGGACACGAATAGCGCGTCAGGCGCGAGTGATTTCAATGTTAAGTCAATGCAAAGACGCGTTACGCGCATCTTTGCATTGACTTAACATTGAAATCACTCGCGCCTGACGCGCTATTCGCGTCCGGTGTGTAGCAGCAGTTAGGTTTACTTGATTATCCATACATCATTTTTATACAAATCATCTGTATGTATTATCAAATGTAAGTATCACATATTATACATTAGGCTTTTGAGGAATGTTTATTTGTTTATATCTCAATTAACATTGTATTACATTGCATTATATGTTTAATCCAAACAATTAAAACGACAAAGCTTTGATAATAAAACTAAGCATTTAAAATATAATCTTACTAAGATATATTTTTGGCAGATATATATATATATCAGTGACAATTGATATGTATATGCATTTTATGAAAATATACTATACAAAATGATATGATCAATAAAGTACAGTACAACATGTCTTTACATTGATTTAACTAATCAAAATTAATTAAGCCATTTGACTTTTTAATACAAGTTCTACAAGATTTAACTTATTCTTTTTTTAAAGTCAGTTTAATGCAATTTAAGTTGAAATTACTTAAACATGTTGATTGTACTTTAATTTAAGGCAACAACTTAGTGTAGTCTGCTATTGTGTTAAATATCTCATTGATTGATTACAAGTGATAATAATTTAATGTTACATTTGTGTTGCCTAGTTTGGGCTTCTAAATAAAATTGAGGTGTGTTTTCCTCCTCAAGTATGAGCTACATATTCTCCTATAATAAGATAAAAAGCCTTTTTATTTATATTTTTTAGTTTAAAAATCTGTTATTAAAACTATTATTATGCAATAAGTTGAGGTCTTGTAAATGTATTGTTTTAAAAGCGTTCAAAAGTAAGACTATAAAAACACATGAATGCAATAAATCACAACATTACAGTGAATTTACCACGATTAAAGTTGTTTCAGGCACTCCTTACCTGCTAAAATCACTCTACCGAATAGCCTTCAGTGGCGTATTGATTTCTTTTCAAAATTTTTAATATTAACATTCATTTTGCTCCTTAGCTGTTTTGAAATATATCATGATTGCCTTTGATGTCAGTTCAAGTCTTTTGAGAGTAACCCTTGAGGGAGATGAAAGCCATCAAAAGTGTCCTCTACTTACGACAAAACTGAAGTGTGACATTAACTTTCTGTCTTAAATAATGAAATAAGCATTTTTAGATGGACGTTTATCCCTGGAGGAATGACTAGTTCCTCTCAAAGGCCCCGGCTCGAGAGGCAGACTGGCAGAAGCTCACAAAGACCCTCGTGACCCGCAAATCTATCGACAGACAGTCTCTTAATAAAGTAGTCTGTTTGTCACTTTGATGTATAAATGCATGAGTCTCGCTGGCCTGAGACGCACGCGGCAGGCCATCAATATGCAGCGCCGATAATTCCTCCGCTTCATCAACAGGGAGAGCACGAAGGCAACAATGACAGCCCACGAAACAATGGGATTGGAGGAGAGGAGTGATCTAAAAAAAATAATTATATAAAATAAAATGGTGGGGGGGACAGTGGTGAGATGACAGCTTTTGATCGGAAGTTCAAAGCAAAGAGCAGATGGTGGTTTTGAACAATCGGCCAACTTCCCCAGAGTTGGGAGGAAGGTGCCAAAGAAAATGGCTTCTGTCTTTCTTAAAGCTTGATTTCCATTCTCCCTGGGTCACTGTGGCCAGCTGTTCTCAGAGAGGGCCGATAGCCTCGTATCAGCAGGAGGAGGGCGATTTAATCTCTTTATAACTCAACTGAATCTGTGCCACAGTGTGGGTTTCACTGACACTGAGATCTCACAGCAACTTTTGTTCTCTCTCCAAACACAGTTCACGCGTCTATATTGGAGACTGAGGCTAGTACTTTCAAAGGCTCTTTGCGGTGAGTCACTGTTGCATATACAGTAATCAATGCATTTCAGTACCAAAGCATGGAGTACACTATAGCTTATCTTGCTTCTCAGTTAAGAATACACTGATATAGTGCTCTTGATCAACGTGCAAAAAATATATAAACATTGTGCAGTTTTTGCCCGGTGGAGTTATCTGTCAAGCTCTCTACATGAATAATGTATTGCTAAAGCATATATTCATGCACACAAAATGTGTTATTTTTTTCCGCTAATCTAATTATAGCCCATCTGTGCATTTAATTCTGTGTAAAGCATGACGTTAAAATCATAACATCAAAATCTTAAATTAAACTAAATGCCGTGAAGAGGTCATGTTGTACATTTCCCCCCTCCAGAAAATACTGTAAACGCACCAAAGAAACTGTACTATATTTGTCCAGAATATTTGTCTGATCATTTTTTTCATTTAGGCTTCTTCACATGTCAAATGAGACGCATGGATTTGCGTTGCGTGATCAGTGGGTTTTGCTGTCAAATGATGTGACCCTCAAAGGCCAATGCCATAAGTTTGGGTTTTTCTTCAGCTTTGGGCTCTTAATTAAATACATTTTATTTTTTAGTAAATTTCATATTTAGATGCTAATTCGCTTAACCTCGGGTCAAATTATCATAGCAGGGCTTATGTTTAGCAACATTTCTGAAGTAAATCTAATTCCTTTATTTAAATGATTAAAATAAAGTCAGGGAAATGCATTGAACTGGACAGGTTTAAGTGGTGAAGTAATGCAGTGGATAATGTTTGGACTCGTCTCATTTAGGCCTCATTTTGACTGAAAGCGAGCGGCTGTCTCAGAGGCCTGCGCTGATCAGAATGAGAATTATCTGAGCAGAGGAAAAATCCAGAAAGCCTTTAATTACTTTTGTTGCTGATGACATTATCACATCGAACCAAGTGGTCAATAAGTGGACTCTGAACGAGGGCTGACAAAAGCTAGAGTGGACATATTAGAGGATGGACGTGATGAAACGCACACACATGATTCAGGGGTTGGATTTTTTTTCTTCTTTTTTTATCCAGTGGAGTTGTCAGTCTTAAGGCTGTGATACACCAAGCTGACATCAGAGAACTAGGGCCGACAAAAGCCGATGTTGTCTCCTCGTGTCGGCAGCGTCTGAGCCGAAAAGCTGCGCTTGAACACCACAAAGACTACAGGGGCCGATTGCACCAGCTGTGCAGAAGTTACAACTTAGCCTAGTTTTGACATAAACGGCATTACCTTTCAACTTACTCACTACTACATATTTTTTTTTGCACCATTAAACTTTGTTGAACTTTAACTCCCTGTATAATCTAAATATTTATGGAATTCTCCAATCAGGGGTAACGGTTGGAATAAAATAGCAGACTGACTGAACTGTATCAATAAGCTCTTGTTACCTGACAGACTTCAATTCTTTAGACATTCATGATAACGCTGACATTTACATTCGCTTACATTTTAAGAGAGAGAACATTATGTGAAAAGATTAACTTTGTTGGCGGCTCTTCAACACGAACCCGTCCTAAACAGTGCGCCGTTGTGTGCATCGATCTGTGTCTACAGTATATACAAACCATAAAACAAAGCAGCACTTGCTATTTTGAATATCAATCATGTTGACCAATTTATTTATTCCATCCGCCTTATGTTGTTATGGAAATATTTGCACATTGGAAAGCTCAGGTAAGATGGTGCCAAATCAGAACAGCCTTGACTCTTAGTACGCTTTCATGACATTCGCGTTTATTCTCGCGCACTGATTTGCTCGCTAAACTGAACAGCCAATCAGGGGTCACGATGTAACTTGGTGTTAACTAATATAGCACGATGCATCGGTAAGGAAATCAACTAGCTAGTCATGACTGTTTCCTGAAACCGTATTGTAGCAAATTGGTCGTTGAACCATGTTGGTTAAGGATGTCACACAGGTGGTGGAGTAATAACTTATTTTTGTGAGTCCATTTGAGATTAATGCAAGATTATTTTGCTATAAATTACGGACATGGCATTTGAGGATTAATTCTCATTTTTTTTGGTTTATTTCCAGATTCAATCATAGGCTTGTTCTTCTTTACTAGAGCACGTACACACATGCACACTATTTCAAAATGGCACTTTAAATATCTTGACTTGAAACTAAAATATATAAATTACATTTATATATATTCAAAATAAAATATGTAGATTGTAATGAATCTATTTCCATAGATGCAGTTTTAACACAGACCACACCACAAAAACTAGCCGGACAGACACTCAGCGACTCTAACGCTGGAAAACGGCAGCCATCAGCTTGGTGTGTCACGGCCCTTAATATCTTAGTTAGTGTCTTTCATTTGGCTAAAGTAATTTATCAAAGTCTTTGTCCAATATTCTAATCTTTTCCTTCTTCCCTCCTTCCTTCAAGGTTCTCATCTTAACCTTTTGTCACTCCCTTTAAACAGGCAGACGGGAAGAATATCTGTCGTTCACCTGGGGTCACCCATCGATTCTCTGTCTCTCTGCCTGTGTAGGGTACACGGCAACATGTTCACTGCACTGCACTCACAACATCGATCCAGCTACACACATACACATAGACAAAAAAAAGTAAAATAAAGCATATTGATTTTTCTTTTTCATTCTCATTACTCTTGCTAAAGCCGAGTCTGGCACTGCGTTGCTGTCCTCACCTACACTTTGCTTATTGTGATTTTCAGAGAGTATGGCAAATATGTTCTTTATCTATAATTGTTTATTTTCTTAGAAAAGCCATAAGAGCTAGTAGAGGGGATCTAATGCATACCATTGACTCAAATAATTTGATTTAGTTCACCGAAAAGATTCATTAACTGATTCCCTTGATGGCTCTTTCTGTTGGCGGTGAGTGGCGACGAGTGACGGGTGTCTTTTTGAGCATTAATTGATTCTTTCAATCCCTGCATCCAAATATGCGTACTATAAAGTAGGCGACAAACTGTATCTGCAAGGTTGTTTTATTTAAAATTTACTTTTAAGATTTAAAATACACAACAAGTGCACATTTAATACAACTTGTTTTAGTAAAAAAATACTGTGTTTGTGGGCACACAAGTTACTTTGCCCTTAAACGTCCTCATAATCGAACAGCTGAGGGAATGCTTGTGAGAACACACTTTTCCACGTAGTTACCCATTGGCTTCATTCATTCATATTAAACGCTTTCCACTGGAATGATCTCGTGAGTTTAGCGGTTGGGACTGTTGCAGTAGAGGTGCTCAATTGTACCCTGAATAATTTGTGCTGTGCATCAGCAGACAGCTGTCCTTCATCAATATTAACTGATTTGCATGGCTACACAGCCCCCCCTGTGGCCTGGAGGATGCCCCAATGGAAACACTCGTACCCTTCTGCATTGGGTTTGCATCCTTAGCTTTGTCCCACCTGCTGATACCATCATAACTTATTCATTAAACACCTGCTAGTGTTTGATCCTCAGAGGGGGAGCTTGCCGTCATTGCTTACTATTCACCGTCTTTATTTGTTCCCTTCTTCTGACTTAATGTCTCATACTTTGCAGAGCTCCAGCTCAGGAGGGTGATGTAAATGTATCCCACTCAGACGGGTATTCATTTAGTCATTCAAAAGCGGACTGGGCTTCTGACTGCATGTAATTCTGAAAACCTCATTATCCTCTTTGCACGACTCCCGTTCCACATTCACCTGCCTCTCTCCCAGGGATGTTCCTTTCAACCGCGTAGAATTTTGCAACAAGACGGCTCGCCTCTGTGATACATTTGAAATATTTCCATCTTTCCGAAGAGAGGTGGTGAGAGTGGTGTAATGAAATTAGAGAGTGCAGAGACTTGACAAATTTGTCAGCGCTGTGGCGGAGTTCAATTACAGTAGGTCTGATTTCTCGCGTGGTTTAATTAAAACACAGATGGTGGAATGGGGAGCAGATCTGGGGAGACAGGGGTATCTGCAGGTCGGATAAATGGGCATGCCGAAAGATAGGGGTGTGCCGAAAGGTTTCTGAATGGTGAAATGAGCTTCTTGTTGGCCGATCATCATTAACCATACATACATGTCCACTGCTTTGCATAAACACATCCAAGCACAAATGTTAATCATCTTTAATGCCTTCTTTGCTCCACAGCGCCTCACCCTGCACCCAGCTCCCTTTTGTGCTACGAAGTACTTCTTATGTCACGCATGAAGTTACACAATGGAGCTGTCACCGACAATGAGTCTCTAAATAGCATGTTCTGCTTTATTAGTCATAGTTAACATTATTGATGAGGGTTTGCGCTATGCGAGTGAAACCGTATTGTTCTCTGAAACTTCAAGAGAAGAGACTTAAACGGCCAGCCAGGAGAAACTAGAACGAGTGGGTGAGATGTGAACAATTTAAAGTCAAAGTGATTTTTTTTCTTTTCCAAAAGAAACAGGATGTTCAAAGGGGGGAAATACATGATTTTATCTATCAGGAATAAATTGGTTAGAGATTAAATTTCCACGTGGTTTATGATGTGAATTTTTGAGCTTTCTAAATTTAAATTGTGAGCAATATCAGAAAAATTGCATTCACGCTAGACGATTCCACAAATTGGTGTCATTTTTACAACGCAAATGATGGCTCGTCTTGATATCACTCTCAGAACGAGCAAATCTAAGTTAATTATGAGAATCCAGCAGACAGCCCTCCCATTAATAGTGGAAATTTAAGTGCCCTTAGATTAGTATCACAATACATTTAGAGGTTTTAATTCAGTGGAGTAACGCTGACTTCTTGCAAGTGCATTAAAAAGAGGAAAAATCTGAGTGTGGCATCACTTACGTTGAATGTCAATAGTGACACTGGTCTCTTTCCCGTTGGGCACGGCCTTGTTGGACGCCCGACAGATGATCTTCTGTCCAGATTCGATGTTGGAGGCTGAAATGTAGAGGGTGCTTACGGTGCTCTCCCTTCGCCCATCTCGAACAAAAGCCTACATGAAGAGAATGAAGAAGTTCAATTGGATAGGAACGATCCACACTCTTAAACACAACCTATATACAACATTTTAAGGGTTTATTTGAGAACAGCTCATAAACTTTTTATTTTTTAAATTGAAATAATCCATACAATCTTGCAAAGTATAAGCAATAATTCAAAACATTTCTCCTTGTATAGAACCTTTTATAACATGGAGGGTTTTTTAAAATTTTCTCAAGGACACTGGGATTCCAGAGAGAACCCCATTGAAGGTTTTTCCCTGAGAGTGCAGAACTGCATTTCAGTGCCTTTATTTATTTATGAAATAATTACATGTATCTGTATAGTCATTATAAAACTTAATATAAGTATAATAAATTATTTAATGATTAAATCATTTAAAATAAATGTATTCTACACCCTGCATTTGGATGTTATTGTATGGGAAGTTGTAAGGGAAAGCTAAACTGGGGATTTGTTCAGTTGCAGTCATGGGCGTTGAGGGTGAAAGACAGCACAAAACAACATCATTCAAAATCAATCCCAAGGCTGGGATTAAAAAACAAAACAAAAAAACACGTTTCCCCCAGCTGTCCACAGGAAATGGAGACAAACAGTACTGTGCTCATGGTGTCTCTGCACATGGACCGGTTGTTTTTTGGGAGAAAACAGCATGTTTGTGGGCTCCTTGTGCAGTTTGAGAGTGAAGCTTTGGTGCGTGGCATGTTGTACACCACAGAAGAAATCAATCTTCTTTTCCAGTGGTCATAGTCTGTGCTAGGCCTTGCCTGCCCAGCGTAGAGCTCCATCTGGAAGCGCTCGACAGAATCCACACTCTCTGTCACATAGCAATGACTCACAGAGAGGGAAGAGAGATGCTAACCAGCATGGCCAACACAACAGTCACCCACCAGAATAAATTGGCCATTGCAGCAGGCATTCTTCCTGGCTTGTGTTGCAGACATGAGAGATGCACCATGATATTCACTTTTTCTTCATCTCTTACTTTGTCTTTCTCATTAATTCTCTTTTTCATCAACTCTCAAAGCTACTGGTTCCAAGGTCAAGGTTTGGCTGGTCAAGCAACCTCATAAGGCAAAACAAATTCATTAAAGGGGACCTATTATTCCCCTTTTTACAAGATGTAATATAAGTCTCAGTTGTCCCCAAATGTGTATGTGAAGTTTCATGCTCACGTGACATGGCAGTTCAAATATAGGCATAGCAAAACAACGCCATTGTATATATGTGCAATGAATAATTGACGACGGGCTGCATATTTCAAGACATTTGTCAGGTTTTGTACGAATGATTTCTTACGCATATATCATCCCGTGCTAATTCCAAAACATAATTTTAGAGCTAGAAACGGAGGCATGTAGCTTTTAAGTTGCTAAATTATTTTGTAGATAAAATCGTCAGATCAGCGCTGACAAGACGTTTCTGTTCTGTAGAGCGCTCGTTAGAACATTAGATTATCAGATTCAAGCATTCAACAGCCATGTAGTGTATATATATATATATATATATATATATATATATATATATATATACAAACACACACCAAAATCTAGCTTTGCACATTGTTTCATGAAAGTGCAATTGCTAGCATGTGAGTGTTCCAGCAAAATGTCCCTTCAGCCAAACCCCCACAGAAGCTTGTGGCCTTTTAATGCCAAAAGCACTGACTTGCGTGGGTGGCCAGTCAAGACCCAATCTGTGTCTCTATAAGACCATGTATTAATGTCATCGGCTCTCCCAAGGAATCCAGAGGAATAATGTACTTTTGAACCATAATAGTCACTTGCTAATAATTAGTCACGTCATTGCAGAGGCCAGTGATAGGGAGCTTGCTAATAGTAGTAATTACTAACTCATTTTTTTTCTTTTTGCTGCCGATTTGAAATATAGCAATGAAATTCCACAATCCCACCAACAGAGAGGAAAAAAGTGAAAGAGTGTAGAGAGGAGAAGAGAGGGGGAGAAAGGGAGGCATAAAGACACACTAAACGTGCTAAAGGAAACACTAAAATTGTGTTATTACAGGAGCCACAAAGGCCTTGATGAAGAATCTTTGAGCAAAACCATACATTTTTCACCTTTCTCATAAATGAGAAAAGCCTTTGTGTGTATACTCTTTATTAAAATGCATAGAACGTTTAAGTGTACTAAGAATTTAAAAAATAATTCCAATTCACCTTGAAATATTTCAAGATTATGCACTACTAGCCATCATATACTGTCCTCTCTCCAGCCTCCATTTCACATGGCAGCCATTTTGAATTTGAAGTTGAGACTCGGGTAGGAAAACCTCAAAGATTAAAGTAAACAACAAAGTTCATGCGGCAGCCATTTTGAAATTCAAAGTGAGTTTTAGGTGGGAAAACTTGGATGACCAAAATCGCTTGCTATTTAATTTGTCAAGCTGTTGTTAGCTGCTTCTATCACATGTTATGAGTTTATTATGATGCCGGATGATACTGTTGGCACTTTTCTCAATGAAAGTGCTTCTCTGTGTGATGCTAGCTTCTGTTTTGTTATTGCTGTTTTGAGACAGTTTGAACTTGTGTTGTCTGCTTGGTGTGACTCTTTTGGCCTTTAATATACGTTCCTGTGGCAACATTTCTGCTAAATTTATATCACGTTGCTTCTTGCAGGTTTTGTGAGATTTTCAAAGTGATATCTCCAGTGAGTGGCACTATGCATTCAGTTTGATCAGAAACAGATGAACGTGAATCCGGCAATGTTTTACTAAAATGGTTATTGCAGATATCATGACAGTTCGAAAATTAAATGTCTGGTGAGTGGCACTAAAAGGTTAATGCTTTGTTTTGAATGGGGTTTCACCAAATTTTGGCCGTTCTATACTGAACTGCATATTGTGTTTGTCAAGTCGAGCAGTGAGCATGACGAGCCCACTCGTTCTAGTTTCTCCTGGCTGGCCGTTTAAGTCTCTTCTCTTGAAGTTTCAGAGAACAATACGGTTTCACTCGCATAGCGCAAACCCTCATCAATAATTGCTCCAGCAGACTAGGTGCTCACCTCACTAGCTGAAAGACACAAGCTGTCAGCCGCAGGATGTGTCAATGTAATATCCTGCCTGACACAGTCCGGATTGTTTCCCTCATTGCTCAGGGCCTGTCTGAAGTCATTAATCTTGAATGGGGCCTGAAACAGCCAAGGACTCAACACTTAACCAGGACCGGGCCAAAAATAGCTCCAAATTACAAATAGATAATTTCTGGTGGTGCAGCCTGGAGCGTGTCAGTTCTTCCTACAGGAAGTGAAGGGTGGAAATCAGAAGTGGAGAATACAGCTTAAGAATGAGGCCTGAGACAGAATTAGAAATGTCAAAACTAGATATGTTTTTAAGGCACAATGCTTCAGCTGTATGTGCATGTCAAATGGGCCTGTCCCTTGTCAAATGTCAAAATCTGGAAATAAAGTGTCTGTGTTGGCCTCATCTAGCCGTTCACTCTGTTTAAAGGTTAGCAAATGTCAGTAAACATCCTTTTGAAGTGCGCAGACAAAAATTGTGTGAAATTAAGGTTGACGTCTGGAAAAAAGCAACAGCGATTTGCTGATTAGACCTCAAGGCGCACTAATACTATAATTTAGGCAACATTAGCATGCCATCGCAAAGTCCCTTTACGCATTTTCAAACGAGAACCGTCGCTGGAAGGTGTGTCGAATCAGCCACAATAATTGAAGACCAGCACGGCCACACATTTCGCCGCCTATTACCACATATTAATTTCACTTTAAGAGAGATAAGTGTTCTGCGGCTTTGTTTTTCCATCTCCCTCAAAAAGAGTGTATAGTTCTGTCTCTGTTCCCGGGGTTAAAAGCCATTCTTTGATTAACTAATTTAATCTTGCACCTCCAGTTCTGATTAATTTCCACCATTTTACGGTGCAATTAATTAGATGCCTTTTTACTTCTCTCCTCTCCCACTTTTAATTTCAGTGGCAAAACTGCAAGAAGGTTAATTAAGAGGAGGGTGCGGCGGGGAGGGAAGAGAAGTGGTGGGGTGGAGGCAGAGACTTATGCTTCAAGCATTAACAGAAGAGGCGTGAAGGCAGCGGTCGGGCTGGTGTTTCTGTGGAGCTGCGCTGTGTGCAACCGGCTTCAGCAGCATGACACATTTTGCCACTTTCAGTTTGATACTAAAGTTAATTAGAACTCTATCTGAAATTTTGAAATATTCTCTCATGGTGAGCATTACTATTTAAAAGCCTCCACTAATTATACAGAAATCTAAGCAGGGATGGAGTCTTAGGGGTAAAATTAAATTTAGGAGAAAGGGGAGGTTTTGAGCAGTTGTGGAGGAGGGAGAAATAAATAGTAGATATATAATTTCTTTTATTATTTTTTTAGCTATGCCTGTCATCCTATCATAGCCATTGCTAAATGATTTACAAGGGGGGTTGAGAAGGTGTGATCCACCCAAGTAAGTTTTGGACCCCCCTCAAAGGAAGGCAAAAAAAAAGGTCTTAATTGAAGACCTTTGGATTAGGCAAGACACGGCGCAAAACTCTGCATCATAAAATAAAACTATAGAATTTAAATAATTTAAAGGGGTTATATGTAGAATCCAGAAACCCTAGTTACACTGCATGGCAGCCATTAAGTGAACTGCATACAGCAACTTGTGCACAGTAATGCACACTTAACATATAAGAGACTGACTGTGATTTAATGCCCCGATATACTCACAGCGAAGTTCTTTCTCGTTATTTGCTTAGAAGTAGAAATAATTAGGAATTTCCTTCGCACCAATATACTGTTAACGAACACCCTGACGCTGTCCACACTGCTGAGAGCGACGTTTAGATGAATATGTAAATATGTGCTGCACGCTTTCCTCTCAGTAACAAAATCAACACAAAATAAATGACAACGGTGACACCGGCATCAGGTCGACAGATATGGTAATTAAAATTACACTGTTATGCCAGTTTGATTATAAAGTATATTTGAGAATATAGACTACGTAGATCTGGTTATGTGAGACTGTATAGTTTTTCTTTGCATGACATTTTGACATTGAACAGAATGGCTCTTCGGTATTGTCCTGAACTTTGTATAATAATTAATTTCATGTGTCATAGAACGGAAGAGAGAGGCTCTCAGGAGCACGGAAACGCCACATCATTGTATTTTCCTTCACATGTAGAGTCCTTCACATACAAATCAGTCAATCAGGATTTCATAGATAACCTAGGAAGTTGGGGAAGGTCTCGTTTTTAATTTTTATTGCCATCTGTTCTTACATTGCAGTGCAAAAGCGAGAAATACATGAATGTTCTTACATATAGTCCCTTTAAAAATGTGCACACTAGGCAATCTCTTCAAATCGCTGACCTGATTTAGATTTCCTCTATCCCATCCGTGTGCCTTTGTTGTGCTTATCGCCTTATCTACACACCACCTCTATCTGTGTTTTACTGCAGCTCATCAAGTAATGGCATTCAGAGGCCATTAGAAAACTAGTAATGGAAGAATGACACATAGTCATTTGAATTATTAAGTTTCTCCGATAGCAGAAATGCCAGTCCTATATAGAAAGACATATTCGCTGCATACTTCATACAGACATTGGCCTTCATTTGTCTCGATTATGAGCCTGATGAAGGGGGAGTATGAGAATGTTTCCGCTCGTCCCATTCTACATTATTCAGACCAAGTGATTGTGTCTTAATTGACTGCATTGCTTTTTAACAGCATGAATAAAGATATTAGAAAGCTCAACTGCCTACATCCGTCACAATGCCCTGTCCCTCACACCCGTCACCACACCAACCGCAAAAGAAACGAGCACTCGTCCTTCGATTGGTGATGCCTCCCTTAGCGAGTGTGCTGATGGGCAATATGGCATTCACTTACACCAGCTAAATCAATGGTGTTTATCTGCTCTTTAGAAACAGCCAATAATCAGATCCGCTAGACAGAGGGGGAAGCGTTAGCATTAGCCAAGAGGATCTTGCAAACACTCTTGACTTTTATGGCTGTGCTGATTACTCGGGTGCTGTCCTCTGCCTCAGACTGACTCCAAATGAAGATCGGAAAAGCAAGTTGAGCTGAAATATTATTAGTTTTGATT
Source organism: Phoxinus phoxinus (assembly GCF_949152265.1). Taxonomy (NCBI): domain Eukaryota; kingdom Metazoa; phylum Chordata; class Actinopteri; order Cypriniformes; family Leuciscidae; genus Phoxinus; species Phoxinus phoxinus. The sequence continues at coordinate 3,641,749 of NC_136883.1, read as the reverse complement.
GCAATGGAGGGGATTATTAACAGCATTATGACACAAGGATTGGGGCTTGATCACATATCACGTTCAAACATCAGTCTTATATGAGAGGGGGACCTTTTTATTGGAGGAACGTTCAAAGAAAAAAATATTCGGGGAAAACAATATGGCTTTGCCTTATCTTGCCATCTGTTTGTTTGTGTTGACACATTTCGCAGGGTAAGGAGGACAAACATGTCTCTGTCATTTCAGTTAGAGGCTGGATTTCCAGGGATTTTCTTCCAATCAAACAGAGCTAAAGGCTAAAGCAAAGGAGTGCAGATGGTGCAAGCAATCATGACCACAGTTGGCTCTCACTACAAGTGGTCATTTCATATGAAATGGAAGAACGCCGCCTGTATATATAGTGCCTCAAAAAGAATATAATGAAACTAAATGTAAAACGTATTGATAGATGCATAAACTTGCTGTATACAATGTTACACCTTTATTTTGGGGAAGGAATAGATTAAATTTAAAGTAATCGATCTGCCGTGTACGATTCATCCATGTATTTAAAAGAAAGAAAGAAAGAAAGAAAAAAAGAAAGAAAGAAAGAAAGAAAGAAAGAAAGAAAGAAAGAAAGAAAGAAAGAAAGAAAGAAAGAAAGAAAGAAAGAAAGAAAGAAAGAAAGAAAGAAAGAAAAGGGCCTTGTCATTTTTAATCAAAATGTCATAACTATGAACTTTTGCCTTTACATTTGAGTACCTCGCTGACATTACAACATCAAATCAACAATCAATGAATAGAACCAAGTCTCCAGCCTACATTTATTTCTTCTTCGACAACCTGTTACTCTCAGAAGTACATCAAAATACATAATACATTTTTGGACGCTATTCTAGTTATCATAAAACAATTGCAGTTACAGTGAGCAGAAGGGGATATGTTTGTTTCACTTAGTTTTGTCAAGGCCACAAGATTTTAATTTGTGGAAATGTCATATTAACTTGTGGGAACGTGATAATATGTTTTGGTCTCGAATCACATACTTATGTTGAGACCATGAGAATTGAAGTTGTGGTGAATGTTGATATTCAATGTGCAAAGTTGTACAAAGTGACCAATCTGTGACCAAAGTGACCAAAGTCACTGAAGTTATGGCTTTATATGACCAATTTGATTCCTGTGGTGGACTTTGATTTTCTTACCTACCCTTGATGTGGTAAACCCAGCCTGTTCTCACCCAAATGCGTCTCTATAGCACGCAGTGTGTTTATCGTGCAATTTATACGCGAAAATGAGTTTTTACGTGGATATGATACGCAGTTTTGCGCGTGCATATGATACGCACTTAATTTCGTGATATACACACGCACCCCACACCACTAATCCTACCCAAGCGTATAATACACACGCACCCTACCCCACCCTAAACCCAACCATGTGCTATACATGCGTATACTATGCACGTAAAAACTCATTTTCGCGTATATATTACACGATAAACACACTGCGTGCTATATAGACGCATTTGGTGAGATCGGGTTGGGTAAACCAGTGGCAAATCATATATGTTTCAACTTATCATTAGTACACCTCCCTCAATCCTTACCTTATTGTACATGGCTCCATTCAGCACCTCCCCATTTCGGATCCAGATGATTGAGGCCGCGGGTTTGGCATTGTCTGCGTGACATGTCAGATTGAGGTGGTCGCCCGCTCTCAGGCTCACCACAGGCCCTCCGGTGATGACTGGGTCTTCAGGTGGAACTACACAACAAGGAAAAGGAAAATAATGTTGGGAGATCTGCCAAGATACCAGGTCTGCACTCAAAGTTTTGAGATTTCGATATGAACTACAACGTGAACCCCTGAGCTGTAAGATTTTCTTCAGGGAAACGCTAGACTTACACAACATATAAAGGTTAGTGAGTCACTTCCAGTGCCTGCACATTAATTGCAACCTAGGCACATTGGAAAACATGCCTCTAGGTTTTTTTTTTGTGTGCAAAACTCCAAAAAAATTTAAAGTGTCTACCTAAAATAAGCACAAAGAGGCAGTAAAACCATAACGTTTATTGCTTTTCACACAAATTATGATTACAGAGCTGATTATCAATTAATGAAGACTCATTGTGTGCAGTTCCCTGCACAGTACAGTTATGACCTGAAAACCAATTTGCCATAGTGTATGATTTGTAAACTACATTTTAACTTTGCATCACATAATATATACATATCTACCAGCTAATATCAGCTCCATATGTTTGGCTTTTCTGACATTGTAGTGATTTTTTTTTTATCTCATGTCTGCTTTTGTTAACTATCAGTTACATTTATATGTTTATTGTCAATAGGCTATTTTATTTTAACGCCACTCACCAGTTTAATTTTTGAACTGCAGTCACAGTAACGTTTATCTGTTTTTGTGAAATTTGAACATGCTGTTTAGTGCCACCCACTTGAGTTTTGACTGTCGCTAAACATTAAAGTAACAATGTACTGTAATATCCTTTTTGCAATTTTTTTTAATAAGCCTGGGTTGTTTAATGTAGATCATTTCATATCAAGTACACATGGAGAGAAAAGCTGCAACTGAAAAACATCTTTCTATCATCTTACGGTATTCTGAACAACATTGTAGGCCAAGCATCAAGGAACAAGGTTTGATCATTGTAGAGTGGTTTAATTTAATCTGCATTTAAAGAGAGCAGGTGTGATTTGTATGTACTGTGTGTGGAAACCATCATCGCAGTGTGACTCAGCCGAGTGTGTATGTGGAGCGTACGTAATAGAGGCATGGAAGCGAAAAAGCGAGTGAGGACTGAGGGGGCGTAGAGGCAATCTAAGAGCAGCCAGGAGACATTGTGTGAGGGCCGTTAAGACCAGCAGAAAACAACTTCATGAATGGCACTGATTACTCTCTCTCTGTTTAACACACACCCAAACCTGATCATCCTGCGTTTTATTCAAACTCCAGTGAATTATTGATTGCCCTGCATGCTCATTACTGAACAGATCTGGGGCAAGAGAAAATCAAAGTTAGTAAGCAGCTGGCGGAGAGAAGTATATCGAGAGAGAAAGAAAGAAAGAGAAAAGGACACAATGAGAGGAGGTCACTGCAAAGAGAAAGATAATTACAGTCAAGGCGAGGTTGTTCAGAATTGTACAGCGCTGAGGTCTTTAATTAGGCTGAAAAAAGAAAGCTGTTCAATCTTTGCTTACACTATTAAAAGTATTCAATGAGTTTGTTCAGCTGTGCACACAACAATATAAATTATTCCCACAGATGAAAGTTTAAAGATCTGGATCTGTAGAAAAAGTCTGGGAGGATGAAAAAGCCACATGTACGCTGTGCAGTTTTTTAATGTTCTGTGTGAACGTTAATGGTCAGGTTGTCCAATGCGACCCCATGTGTGATCCTGGGTAAGGTTAAAACTGAAACATCAACTGTCATTCAGGACTGGCAGTGTTGACTGGGCATTTCAAGTTAGCGCCGGTTTCTGAGCGAGCCTCAGTTCTCTGATATAGTTGATGGGTGATGTGTTGTAGGTTAGTTAGGGTATGCTAGATCTGGCACCACTGAGCCACAGTAGCCAGGTTTATATCCAAGTTACGAGTGCAATTTAATAAAAAATTAAAATATTACTACAAAACTGTTTCCATTCCATTTGCTAAAAAACAAAACGGCCCCTTATGGGAAAATTGGTGCAAAACAGAAATGGAGTTGTATCAACAGTGGCTCTTTATTAAATGCAATACATTACTTGATGTTTTGTAACAGTCTCTGGATTTCAGAATGACCAGAGCAACATTGTTAAATTGTCACTACCGAAACAGTCATGACCAAAACATGCCATCATTGTTTTGGTAGTGACAAAAGGGAATGCATCATCATTTATTTGGGGGAAATAAACAACATGTCATGGAAATCATTACTATCGTATATGTTTTAGTAGTGTTTTATTATGCGAGGTAAAATTCTGTAATGTAATTCTCATAATGATAATTAAATGAAATAGGCTTTGTTTTTTTTGCAATTCTGCAAACTTCAGATCTAATAGATAATTTTATTTTAAGGAAAACTGTTTTTGTTTGCCAGTTGGAGGTCTTATTTTTCCATTGCAGGCTCAAGTATAGATAAAATGTAGATAAAAATGCACAGTTAGATTGCACCACTTCAGGCTTTTTACAGGCAGTCTTGACTCTTTCTTGACCTGCGAAGATGGTTATTGTGGATATTTATTAGCTTCCCCATGCGGATCCATTTTAAATGTGACATAAAAGATTAAAATTATATTTCTGAGTTAGATGTCCTTGCTAGACATATTTCATTTAATGTGTTTAAGGGCATTTAGATTAAGTGACTTTTTATTAGTAACTTTCTGAGTGTGGCTGATCAGAGCAGAGCAGGGCAAAGACGGAGAACACTTTTTTAATCATAACAGCTAAATCCCAGCTCCACTTGACTGCTTTTAGCAGAAAAAGGGTGATAAAGAATATCTTAGTAGTATTTTTCTGGTAGATTTAGCAAATTAATATAATCTTGCACAATTACTAAAAGAAAGATTGTCCATCTCAAAGGGGGGTATTTGAGCTCCTTATATGGAGACCAAAAAATATATAATTTTCTAAAAGACAGCTTTGGGAATCAAGACAAGTCAATTTTGCCGAGTTAATGCTGCATTCCAGGGTCATCATTTTTGTTGATAGTGGAACAACAGTCCTGTCTGAAAAATGTGCCCTAACCAGAGGTGTAAAGTCCAGGGTTCAGAAAGTAAAAGTCCTGCAATATGTTAATTCCACCCATGAACTCAGTCAGCTGATTTCATTTATTAGTTATATCTCCTGGCTGAAAAAAACTGTGCTAATAAGCAAATCCAGGTGATTGGAACAAAATACTGAGGAGGACCTTGACTTTACACCTCTGGTCCTAACCTTATCCCTACCCCTAAAACTAACCCTACCCATAAGTAATCCCTAAAATCAGATATAAATGATGGGTGAATAACATTGATGTAGAAGCACCTAACCCTGGTTTTAAGCCTACATTTTATATAAACTGTAACCATGTTCCTTAAGGTTGTATCAGCGATTTCAGGCCCAAAAATAAATGATCACATTCATCTAATCTTTCCTAATGATCCAAAACCAAAATAAACAGTGTTCCAACCAATCACCGAGAGGGGTCGGGTGTTGTGAGGTTTTGCGCCCGTGCACGGTGACGGCTGCACGCGAAGTCGGAGCTGAAGAGGAAGCCGTGTCTTGGAATAAACATGACGGTATTCCCTCGCCCTAATCCTCATCCTCCTCTTGGGGATTGACTCAACCATGTTCAATTTCTCTTGTTCATTGATAGACGCTTGCTTCTTCTTCAGCTCCGACTCTGCGTGCAGCCGTACACGAGCACAAAACCTCACAACACCCAGCCCATGTCGGTGATTGGTTGGAACACTATTTGTTTTGATTTTGAGTGGTTGGTGAAACCAATTGTTTTTGTGTGCAGATCTCAGAGCCTAGGCTGCCTACAGAGACGTGTTTTTTTGACGGCCTGCTTATGGGGCGGACAGCTAGCGGATCGTTAGGAAAGATTAGATGAATGTGATCGTTTATTTTTGGGCCTATAAATCGCTGATACAACCTTTAAATGTGATTGGTTGATTGGATTGTTCTTCCAGGGTCAGCAAAGATGTTGATTCAGGAACATGTTGCTCTTGCTGAAATCAGGTTCTGCATTTCTCTTCACTCTTCGCAGACCTCAGCATCCCAGAGTTCCTCTGCCATAGGCCTGTCTCTACTGACGGCTACTGCCCATGCACTACAAATGGCACTGGTCATTAAAGGAAGGAGCTGTTATTTCGGGCTGTGGCACTGAGGCTTTTTGTCAGACATTCCCTATCTAATTTCAACTCTCCCAGACACTCTTAGTCTGACAGCAGTACAAAGGGCAACCCCGTAGCCATGCAAGCCATCATCATTACCGGCCTGTTTGCAAACTCTGCATCCTCTAATGGCTTCAAATTAGCGCTTTACCGCAGTCACTCGATAGATTTCTCATGAGTCGGTCAGCAGCGCGGATTGATCGCTCCTTTTTAATTACTGGCCAGTGGGCTGCAATTCTTCCACCCTCCGCTTGGCTGGGAATACCTTAATCCATAATCCTGTCTTTCTGTCTTGCATGTCCTGATATATTACTTGTTAGTGATCTCTCAGTTGCTTTACAGTTAAATTCTGTCATTTACTCACCATCATTTCTTTCCTTGACAAAAAAGCAGCATAGAAATGCATTAAAACTAGTAAATACGACAAATGTTCTTCTGAAGCCGTATGATGGCTTTATATGAGAAACGAACACGTCAAATCGTTGATGTAAAACCTGCCACAACATATGCATGGTGGCATATGCAACTGAGTTACATCGGAAGAGATTTTCAAGCAAATAATGACCTAAATGTTGGTCTTTCCATCACACAAAGCTATCATATGGCTTGAGAAATATTGTTGAAATCACAATGTTTTATTGTGCTTTTTGTCATTTTTGAAGCTAGCAGTGTTTGTGCCTTCATTTACTGTCATTGTGTGGGAAGGAGCTTTTTTTGCTGCACGGAAGAAAGAGAATCTTGGAACATGGCAAACTATCCCTTTAATATGCACTGATTTATTGGTTGTATGTATTTGTAATTTACTGTACTGAACTGAGGGTTGAGAGAGCAAAAATATCACTGAGCAGAGGAGCAATTTCACGGTGAAAGGTTTTTTTTTTTTTTTTACAATAGATAAGACCAGAATATTTTCAAAAAACATTATTAAACAATAAATGATCTGTAGCCGGAGACAAGACCTGGCTCAAGGTGACACGACTCTTAACTTGTAGCATATGTCTGAAGAAAACAATAAATAACATGCAGGCAAATGGATTTGCAATTAACCAAATGGACTGAAACATTGGCTCAATCTACTGGGGACCTTGGATGTCAGCGACAAGCTTTTTAAATCAACCGGATGGGCGATGTTTCAGTTCCAGGAGCTAAAAGGAAGGACATGTGAGAGAGCAAGAGAGTGATCTCTTTTATTCTCCAGAGTGGGTTTGATGCAATAGTAATTGCAGGGGAGGAAATTTCACTTCATTTACAGTGGGCTTCTATAGCAGTGGCTTCGCAGGTTGAGTTATTGACATCAAAAACAAGATTGTGGAAGAGTGAGGTGATATGGCCTGTAATCCAGCTTCTGGGACGGGGGGAAAGCAATCTGTTGGGAACCGAATGGGTGAGGTGGTGTTTTGCCTCCACTGACGTGTCTGGCACAACAATGAGGCCCGTGTTTCAGCAACGGCTCCAGTCACCTGCTCACGTGGCTGCTGCGGGCTGTGATAGATAGGTCGGCAACGAAACCAGAAAGAAGAGGAAGTGTAATCGAAAACATGCCAGGAATGGAGACAAGTGACATACGTGGCTCACTGGCCCAAATCAAAGCTCCCTTCACAGCGCTGTCACTAATGTGTTTCTTTGCGGGAGGCAGAATTCAACGGTAAACACTCTCTGATCCATATTCTAACTCTCCATTTCTTTCACTCCTCTCCATTTGGCAGAGTCTTTACGGGTACGGTTTCAACGGCTCGATGCATGAGTGATGCCCGGCCAGATTGCCAGTGTTATAGCAGAGTGGAGTCAGGGGTTGGGAAACCAAAGGTGATGGAAAGAAAATAAGATATACCTTTGAATAAGCATCAAAGTGTGCAGGAAATAGAGGTGCTGGGGCATTGGCGGTGAGCGTGGGCTGGGTTTTGGCGTGACCACTACAAGCAGACTCATTTTGTTTTCTGTGAGCATTGTCATGGCCTCTGACTATGCAGTAGGTTGGAAAAGAGAAGAAGTTATGAGATACGGTTGGGTACCTCTAGTTGAAGAGGTGTGGTGGGGTCAGATTGTGAATAGGTGGTGGTTGGAAGCTGGTGAAGTGTTTACAATGGATGGAGATGACCATGAAGCAGTAAAAATTATTTTGCTGAAAAAAATACCATCATAAGGTGCTCTTAGGAATCGGCTATTGGGGATCCTACAACGCTAGTAACTACTTGTTTGGTTAACCAGCAACACTAGAAAGTGATCTTCACCAACAGGCAGACGACACCAAAAAAGCATACGGATAAGTTATTTATAACAACTACATAACAGTCTATAATAACTAAAAGGAAATGTATTTTCAAAATCAAATGTTTGAAATGTCCTTTCACTGTTTGTATTGATGGTTTCATTTAGTTGAAAAACATTTCCATCACAGAAGTATGTGTACAGTAAATTGCAATTTGCATGTAGCTTAATATATCCAGGGGAAACAAGCCTAGATGCTGATCAAAGCTCAAACGTGTTTCTTACTCAACATGTCAATGTGAATTACACCACAGAAACGCTGACAGCTTGACGTTTGTAAGTAACAGAACATCTGTACACAGTCTCGTCTGTCATTCAGGTTATAGGAGTGTGTTTGCAGATGTGTCTAAGGTCAGAGCCCAGCAGGGTGGAATTGCCAGCAAAGCTAATTGTCCGTTTAAATAACATCTGCTTCAATGTTGTGCACAGTTACATGTGCAATAGTTCAAACACAATGGTACATAAACCAGCTATTTAATCAAATTTGTTTCTAATATTTGATTTAGTAAGAATCATCTTTTAGCAAACACAGACTGGGTTTATGGGATTTGGAAAGCTCTGAATGTTTGCCAGCAACTGTTGGTTCAAAATAGTTGTGAAAAGTTGCATTGGCTTTCAATAACTGGACTTTATTGTTGTTAATTTCTTTCTTAAATTATTTGGCTACACTTTATTTTAAGGTGTCATTGTTACAGTGTAATTATGCGTTTACGTACTGAGTAACATTAATTAACTTCACCAGTAAATTGTACTTACTATAGGGTTAGGGTTGGATTACGATTTGGTTGAGGGTTAGTTGCATGTAATTATGCATAATTTACTGTTATTACTATGGTAAGTACATGTAACATATGTAACAAGGGCACTGTAAAATAAAGTGTTACCAATTATTTTACTTGCAATTCAGGTCAAAATTTCCATCTCAAAGTTTATAAGAATTGTTTGTAGCTCTAAGGGGTGACGATTTGTACATCTAGTTTTGGCATGTGTGCTTGCATTTGATTCATATTAAGTCAATTTAAAAGCATCCAATCATGTGAACAAATAGATTAAATGTAGTTTGGTGGTGTTCAGGGCATTGCATTTGTGTGGAAATGAAATCTGGATTCGAATTGATGACCTTTGTTTATCTTCATAAGACTATGAGCAGGACGTTTTGAAAACATCTTGCATCTTGTGATTTGCAATTAAAAGTTAATAATCTCCTTGCCTTGAAGCTGTTTATCAAATGATAGGCTAAGACTTTGAGTCTTCCAAATACGAAGTAATACACATTCCAAGTGTCTTTACCTATTTATTTTTCCCACAAGGACACTTGATCTTCCATTAGTTATGAAATCATAATTATTATTTTTTTGCGAAAGGGAAGGACAAATGAGTGGGGTAGATTTAGCCCTTGCATCTTCCAAGGATTTAATCCCTTGAAAAGCAAATATTTTCTAATGGGCAATTTCAGCACTTGTTAGATAACAGAATATAAGATCATCCGACTGCTTATGCTATCACTTTGAATACTTACTTTTTGAAGAGCAATGAGAACCTTTAGAAAGAGCAACATTGAGATTCAAAATCTTCAAAAGTATGGTGGCGGTGAGTAACCTTTTGATAGTTTCATAAGGCCAGAGACGATCTCTGTCCCTCCATTACTCTGCTGTCCATTTTCACATGGCCTGAGATTAATGTTGAGTGGACACGTAAGAAGACAATGATGGCGATCTTTTATAGAGTATATAATTAGCCCACAGGAAAAGGTGGAAACTGCTAAAATAATAATTCTGAAAAGTGACCTCTTGAGGTTAACCCACTAAATCCCAGAGTTCTGCAAAGGTAGAGTTCAAAATGCAAGAGTGGCTATAGTGGGCATATTTTACCATCTCGTGTCATGGCGGACATGATGATACAGGTTTTTCTTTGAAGGAATTTTTTTTTTTTCTTAAGCTTTTCCCAAGTTTTTCAAGCAAGCAACCATACGTAGTTCAGCAATTTTGTATTCAGGATAATTCACAGTTGGGATTCAGTTTTCTCCACTTTCAAACGCTTGATCAGATATCAAAGCCTCTAGCGGGATTGGCTGATCCAGGCTATATGTGGAAGTCTGTAGAGAGTACACCTGCCCTAACCTCAGCCTTCGGTCGGTATGTGAGGGAAGGCTGAGTCATGAAGCGAGGGGTTGAGGGACCACTTCAGCTGTCAGGTAAGAAATACTGGGAAGAGCTGGAGTCACACTCCCATTCCTGTCATCACTACTGCTCAGACCAGCCTTCTTGACATTGAAAAAGACAGCCAAGAGATCACTCTGCTACAGGGCTTGCATATATTACAAGCACAGGTTAGACGATCTGGTCACCTATTTTTCCCCCAAAACATTGAGGTTAAGTGTATAGCTACTATTTAGATCATTTTCTTATTATTTCCAGGCACTCATTATTAACATTTGGGTCCGTCAGGAGGATCTGCAGAGTTGCAGGTGCTACACACCCAGGAACAGCATATGATTTGAAAGACATATTTTTATTGTATCATCATTTTTTTTCTCAGTTTCTTGACCTCTGTGACTAAGCCACATTATAGGCATTGCTGATGTCTACATATTGCTGTTCAAATATAATATTTTGACTGACATCTAAAATTCTTGTTAGTTTTTTCCAGCTTAGTTTGTTAGTCCTTTTAATTGTGGAGGATATTTTGAGTTCCGCAGATTGCAGTATGTTTTCATAATACAATGGCTAGCACTTTAATTTACAGTCCTGTTTCACATGAACATATTATGTACTTATTGTAATAATGCTACTAACTAGGTACCAACCGTGAACCTACCCCTATCCTAAACCTTAACTTAACCCATGTAGATACCTTACACTTCTCAGTACTTTTGAGGGTAGGTGCACTGTAAGTAAAATGAAAGTGCATGTACTGTACAAATAAAGTGCAACCATACAATGATACGATCCTTGTCCAGGCCCATGAAATTAACCATTGAAAAGCCACAATGCTCACAAAGCCACTAGCCCCCTGGTGTCCAACTTGACAGGAAATTAAACTAGACTGGGATGAACTTGAGGTTCTTGGTTTTGAGTTTGTGGGGGATAATTAGCGTTATCAGTGCCCATTGAGGCAGTTCTAAAGCAGTACTAATTAAGACCCAATTAATGACCACAGCAGGAGAGAATCATGATAAACAAAACAGCCTGTGCATCGTCGCTTTCAAATCATTTCCTCCAGTCAATTCACCAATCAAACATATTTGCAAGTTGACAGTGGTGAATGATGTTCTGGGCATAAGGTGGTTGTGAAACTTGTAGTAGTGGGATTTCGGTGACTATTTTGTCTATGCTAAGTGCAAATAAGTCATTTGTAGAGGGGAGCAGCAGAGAGAAACCGCAGACCACATAATTTGTCTTCTTTCTTCCTCTAATTTCCCACACTACATCCTCCCATGCAGGTCATTATTTTAACTTTTCATTAGTGGAGATCAATAAAGCAAATCACATTCCAGCTTGCGAGCACATGTGCTCCATGGCTTACCCCACCAGTTATATAACACCTCCACAATCTTGACCCCACTCAGTGCTTTCTCAGTAACCCACAGTTTTGCCTACTGGTGCGGGGAAGAGCTATAACTTGGTGGGTGTGGGTGGTCTTCTTTTTAGAGCAGATAAACCTACCAGGTGGTTGATTACAACCTCAGCACAGATAACACTGTTGCTGCCCAATATTGCAGAAGCAGCAACGCTGAATAATAACCCAATAAAACTTAATTAAGATTCAATGACCTCTCTGGTTTAATAATGAAGACAGTGGGATTTGCAGCAGGAAATTAAAAGTGAGAACTTATGGTACTGCAGGGGAGTTTGGTCAGTGAAAAATCTATTTTTAATACTGTACATTATTTTTCGCTGATCTCATACTCAAGGATAGTTTGAGATCACTGTAATCAGTCTATGTGCATATTTTGATTTAATTTGAGGATGCTATTTTGAAGATAATTAGAAATTAAATAAATTAGAAAATGTAATTGAATGTTAAGAAAAGGACATTTGAGAAATAAGCTTTTAATAAAAGTATGCAAATAAGCTATCGCCAGGACTTATTCGTCAGTCTTCATTTTTACCCGCAGTTGTGACTAACCTAGGACAGTAAGTCGAGCGGGACGGGACCTCATGGCGGCCTGGATGGCCTGGCACTCAAACACAGCATCATCCATCAGCTCCACCCTCTGGATTCGCAGGTGGTGCTCGCCAGATCCATGATCCCCAACCACAGCATAGCGAGGATAACCTGGAAAACAGGGAAGTTGACTGGTTAATGACCCAAGACCAGAAGTGGCTGCTTTAGAAATACATTTTATGAGTTTTAAAACGTTTCTAGGTAGATAAAATCCAGGGAAATTGTAGCTTGCACTAAATCGCACTAACCGAGCACCTAAATTAAAGAGTTTTTCATGACAGTGTAAGGTAATCCTCCAATGCCACAGGGAGTAAGTGTTAGAGGCTGATGCAACAGTGGCTGTTTGTTAGCAACCACTGCGATATCAAAGGACATCAGTTGAATTTATTGTATATTATTTGTACCTGAGATACAGGAGATTTCGTCTGCTTTCATGGATGTGTGGAAAACAATAAAAAAATAGTAATTTCTTGTAGCCTAGTTCTTACGTTCAAGGCCTTTTAACCCCTTCTTCTGCAAAGTGAAAATATTGATGTCTTGTTTCCCTCAGGACAATAAAAACACCCAATGTGAGACCAGAATCTGCACATCTGTGACCTTTCTAAAATAAACGAAAGATGAGCAGATGTGTGAGTCTTTCTAATGGTTGGGGTGAGACTTTCTGCCGGTTAGGGTGAGACTTTCTGAAGGTTGGGGTGTGATTTTGTGCTGGTTGGAGTGAGACTTTGTGCTGGTTGAAGTGAGCCGCACTGATGATTGAGGTGAGATGATGGTTGATTGAGGTGAGGCAATCTGCTGGTTTTGCTATAATATGTTCAGCTGCTCCTCAGGCGTGCTGCTGTAGGTGTAGTACTTAGTAAGCAGCACACAGAGCCAAGAAGATTGAGATGTGTTCTACTGATGCAGAGGAACGGTGATTTGCGGTTTAATAATACATTCAGCAGGATGTATTTCAGAGAAAACTGACTGTTTTACAACAGCAAGCAGATCCGAGGGCCTTTAAAACCCATCAGCAGACTATTTCCTGGGAATTTGCATAAGGAGCGAATGCAGAAGCTTGGTTTGTCACTATAGGAAATGTAAATTGGGGAGGAGACGTTTGATTGTGTCATACTTTACGGTACATTTCACAAGCTCTCCGTGTGAATGTCTTTAATGTCTCTCAGGAGGCAAATACTTCTAATTATGAGAGATCTGCAATTTCCAATGAGACCCCTAAAAAGTGCTGTCATTGCTGTTAGTGCAGCCTCTCTTTCCAAGTCAAGACAGTAATTGATGGCTGATGGGTGATACGGATTTAATAGCATCAGAAGCTGATCTCAGCGTATTTCTCCACAGAACGGAGCGCTGTGCATTTTCCTCTCAATTTAATTCAATATTGCTTTTTATGTGGCTAAATTTACACCTTCAGAAGTGATCTCGCTTCAAGTTCCTGTTTCCAGTCTCCACAGAGAAGCCATTTGAATCTTTGCCAGTGAATGACCTGTGGCAGAATATTGATTTTTACAGCATCCATCGATATGATTCATGTTCGCTCCAGAGAATTCTCTGTGACATAATCGTCATGCACCCTCATGCTCTCGGGGCACTCAACGCCAGCAAGTCCGTTTTCTATTTAAAGTGTTGTTGGCTCCGAAAAGCATATGTGTTTCGAACTGAAAGGATTAAAAACAGCATGTGTTTGTGTGGTTGATTGGGTTTATATAACTGACTCCACTTGTTTAGAGATGTATCACCCATTGTCAATTTGAAATGGCATCCCGATATCACCTATATCTTTTTAAGTGCTGTGTGGTACGAAGTCCAACCTATTCCTAAACTCTACCACAGGGCTATTACTGCAGCCATCACTGTAATCTACAGCAATGAGGCTTGAAAGAGGGATGTGCTTTAACATATTGCTGTAGAAAGGAGTGAAAAATAGACTGGACTGGACTAATGGCTTTTAAGTCCTTGAGCCTGCCTGTTGAAATCACTGTGCCAGAAAATGCCAATTATTGCCTGTTGCCTCATTGGATCCCATTCACTTTTAATAGACCATGAAGTGTCTCTCATTTCCCCTATTGAGGAGAGAGCAGCAGACGATTATGGTCCAATGTGTTTTATCTGCCCACATACAGCTTTTAATTTCTCTAAGTGAGTGGGAGACAGAAAATGGGCAGGATGACCCAAAAAACAAACATTTAATAAGCCATCAAAAACAGACTGTGCCCACATCAGCTGGTGGACTGCATTGGAAAGTTGTTTTGAAGGTCTTACCAAAAAGATGGTGAAATATGTTATGTAAAAGGAACAGCCTATGTTGACACTACTTGATAAAAGTGGCCAGTTATTTACCTATTTTTGACCTAATTTGTTTTCTGTTTGAGATTGCAGAATGTGTGTTCACGTATCTGTTCTGCACAGCTTGAGAGTAAATAACTTGGAAATAAAAATCCCAAATTATATGTGTAATATCTCTGTTGTTTACTTTAGATGTCACAGAGATTAAATGAGCAAACAGAGACTTTCGTTTAAATCTCATGCTCTCAAAATAATCCCATGCTGTATGTCTACTTGAGAGATTCAGAAGATCTTACTGTGATCCCAAAAGTCTGCAATCAGAAATTTCTCATCAACTTCATTCAAAATACAAAATAATAGTTATCCTATCCACGTTAATTGCACTCTTACTGTATCTTACAATTGTCAGTGGCAGTCTGAGAAATCTTTCAGACTCGTACTGAAAACTCCATTAAGTCAACCTCTGGGCAATACAATTAACCTTGGCAACTGGCAGGTTACAATTTAAGGCCTGTAATGTGAACATAGCCAAATCAAGTACTGTTTATGGTGGCCGCCAGTCAAAGCAAATGAAGCTTACGGAGTCATTTTAATGGCCATTGACTTGGTTCGATACTGTGTTTATTCCTGATGAGAGATTGATGGGTTTGTTGGAGGCGGCATCTATTGCCACTTAATGCCTAGCTGCAAATCTTAAGGTCTTATTTCTCAGATGGATGCAGAATATATGCACTGGCTTCTGAAGACATTACTGCTTTATCAGTGTGCTATGAATACACAGTAATTTGCAAAAGCTACTTAGCAACATGGACTCTACCGCAATGCATTGCTTTGACCCAGACAGGCTCATGACATGTATGTCTGTTGTATTTTACATACGTCATATCATAATACAATATAATGTGCTATTTATTTGTTTGTTTGCTGAGTGGGGCACACTTAAAAGTCACACACACACACAAACCCTCAATAAAGCAAGTAGGCTTTGAATGTGTGAGTTTGAAATCAGCAGGGATTTACTTCCTACAGTGATCCTGTAATAAAGTGAAGGAGCAATCCCAGCTAGTCTTTATGCAAGCTGACGCCAGTCAAAGAACAAACAATGATTAACTGTGATCTAAAGATTAAATCCACCCACCTGCATCATTATCTGAGCTTGGCCCATACAAATGCAGTTCTTTATGAACCCAAATGTGTGCATTCTATCAGTGTGTTCGGTATGATACCTCTTAGATCTGGACACCTCTTAGATTAATACATCATTATATAAATCATGCATGGTTCACCCAAGAAATGCACAACAGAGGATGTCAGAGAGAAGAATGAAATAATGCTGTCATTGATCACAATGAATCCCTAGGACAACCCACGTCAACCAAAGCAAACAATATAAAATAGCCCCATTAGAGTTAATGAATCCATCAGGACAGGAAAGGATTAGTCTTTATGTCGGATCGATGGAAGGGGAAAAGGTCCGTGAATGGAGACGTGACGCAGTGATTAATGGTTCGAGGGAACAAGTGAGTTTATCTGCCTGTCGGCTCAAACAGAGCAAATGATTGAGAGAGAATGTGATAATTACATACATGACTGTTATTTTCTGTTTGATTCTGGGAAACAAAATAGATTCAAGTAACCAAAATATGGATATATTTTGTAGAAAGCAGGGATGAGTATTACTTGAGTATTTAGATTCTAGATTTTAAAAATATTAGTTGACAATATAATGTTATTTAAGGTAACATTTATTTTCATTGTCTGCACATCAATTAGTATTAGTAGACGGTCTGCTTAATATCTGCTATAACTTTTTAGATAACTTTTTGCTCCCCAACAGACTAACTGACCAAATAACTTTGCAAGTACATTCAACTTATTATACTAACCCGAACTCTAACCTAACAATCTACTAATACTGTTTACATGTACTTGCAAATTAATGAGAGTTAAGACATGTAGTTGTGGACTATTGAAATAAACCAATAACTAAATGTAATGCGACTAACCCTTTTAAGTTTCAATAGTACTGATCATTTTATTTCAGTTATTTATTTGATTTAAGCACTTGAATTTTTATTATATGTTTATTTCTTTGTTTAAAATTATTTTATTTTTTTAATTACATATTTAAAAAAAATATATATTTCTTTACTAATAGTGTAATGTATAACGTGGCAGCAAAACTGGATTAGTATCAGCTACTGAAATTTTGACGTTGTAAAAATCTTTGCTCTATGAGTGTTGATTTCTATGGATTTTTCTTTTTTGCTCTCCCACAAAACGTTGGCTTTGAAGTGAGCAGCACAAATCCGAAAGCTACTGTTTGGATTACTGATGTGCCAAGAGTGTAAATAAAACAATGCATCAAAATCGAAATCAGCATTCTGCTGTGCTCTTTATGTCCAAGCATGCTTGTGCAGTCTCCCTGTCTGGTTATGTTTGGATATTCACGTTTACACCAGCAATCCACACAATGCATATTCATGACTTGTATTTGTTTGTTTGTGGCAGTATTGAACTGATGTCTTTAATTAGAAGCAGGAGCAAGAGGACCTCCACGAAGAATGTGGGGACAGATACGAATCAGCCTCTTTTGTCTGCTGATTTATTAAACATATTGTTTGCGATTTCTCATTTTAATCAATGTTCTCCCAAACTGAAACCGCACTGAATGAGAGAAGCCTCTTCCATGAATAGCTGAGTAGGCTGATATTGAAATGTGGAGCTTTGAGCTGTTGTAGTCGCCTCTTTTTTTATGTGTGCAGCTGCTAGCTTGGAGTACGTAGTCGTAGATGTGTCAATTTTCTTTATTGGACGCAGTGTTACTTGTTGACGCAGGCAAGACTGATAAAAGGAGCAGCTGTGCAGTTATATTCTGTAAAGTGTCATTCATGTCAAAGCAATGCACCTCCGCCCTTGTAGCCGAAGCTTGCTTTTAAAGTGCTCTTTTGTCTAAAGCACGGGCTCTCGGCAACTCGAAAAAAATTACATGCCATAAAAAAAGAGAGACGGAGAGAGCGCAGGACTTCATTGAAATTCTTCATGGCCCTCTGAGCGCTGGCCCGCCATTGATCCGCATAAAGAGCTAGATGGGGCTGGCTCGCCTCGGATTGGGTCGGCCCTCGGCTCCCGGCCGTGACTGTTAAACTGCAGCTGATGTGCCGTTAAGTGCCGCTCTCTGTCTCTCTTCTCATAATCGCGAGTCCCGCAAGCGCAGAACCTCTTCTCACCTCCCAACCCCCACCCCGGCTTCAATTCACCCTCTCTTCCTCTTTGACCACTTTTAAAGCTCTTCTCCCAGTGTTTACACTGCCAGGGCCCAGCTCCCAGGAGCCTGATAATGACAAACTCGGGAGCGGAATGGATTTATCAGGGCTCAGTTGCCTATTGGGGTCTAATTAAAGGCCACTATCAGTGCCAAAAAGGCACAGAGCAGCAGCCACCAAAGGTCAGAGGCAAAAAGACCTGTGATCTCCAGCGGAATACATATTTAATTGTAAGGATAAGCCCAGCAACTGTTTTTAAAGAGGCCAACTGGGCTTTACGTCATGCTTTGCACTGGAAATATCCCAGGATGCTTGTCAGAGCTGCATCTGTGATAGAAAAATGGAGTAAAACGTTGAATTCCCCTTTATGCGGTCGAGTTTAGGGAATCATGCTAGAGTCTCTATAGGCCTTTGTTAATCTACACTTTTCAAAGTGATGCTAACACCTGCTCTTTCCACACAAGGATTCCATGTGCTGTAATCCAGGAAATCCAATGTAAATGTCATAAAGAGGGACCAACTGTTTCTGATCAACCTGACTATGAATAAGTTCATGATGTTCAAAGTCTGTAGGTGGAAGGAATGAGAATACAATGGTTGTTAGCTTAAGCAATTAACCAAACAAGCAGCACTTTGCTAGTCGAGAAGAGCCTCACACTTCACAAGCCATTAACAGTTAAAAGTACTTAAGAGGTTATATTTTAGTTGCTCTTGTCCTTCTGCGCCTGACACCAATTGGACAGTTTTTAAAAAGCAATCACACCCTCTAGCTTAAACTTGTGTCCCAAAGTCAACTTTAATTACAAAAGCCTTGTTTAAAATCAATTTGGTTATTTGAGAGGCAGATGAAGACCGGCTGCTAGTTGAAGTGTAAAATTCAATAAAATTTGCTGGAGCTGTGGACACGTTTGCCTCTCGCTCAGTCACTAGGGTAAATTGTTTGCATTTTAAAACAAGCTTATTTGACCATAAAAAGACTGTTATGAATGTTCATGCTGACATTGGCTGGATTATGCAGGTTAGTGCTAGTGTAGCAGCTTAGTAGGTTTGGATGGTCGACTGGCATGATCTTTCCTGTAATGATGGTTAAGCAAGCAGAACCTGATTTCACCACGTGCAGTATGTTCCTGGATCAACATTCCAATCAACCAATCATATTTGAAGGATACATTTACAGTTTGTGTCAAATTTGGCTTATAACCAGGGTTAGGTGCTTCTACATCATTATAATTTACCTATGATTTCTGTCTGATTTTAGGGATAATTTATGGGTATGGTTAGGTTTAGTGGTAGGGATATAGTTATGATAAAATTTTCGGACATAATTTTTGTTCCAGGATCAACAAAAATCAGGGCATGCATCTTTTGGGGATGATGAAGCTTGTCAACTGGCATTCTTTAATGTAAATCTGGTTAGGATCCTGATCCAGCATGGCCATTCTTGTTAAGTTAGTAAAGTTGATTGATTAGCACAGACTTTCCTGTAAAGTGTTTAGCAATGTGGTGTAATGGCCCATTCTCAGGTTATGTGTTTCCTGTTAAGCTACCAGCGTGGTCTTTCTGGTGAGGCAAGTTAAGTTGGTCTTTCTTGAGGAGACAGTGAAGCTTGTCATCTGTCATTTGTATGTACCTGGTTAAGCCAGTTTTTTTTTTTTTTGTTACAGTAAGCTATGTTAAGTTGGTCGACTAGGGCAGTCTTTCTTGTAAAGTTGTAAAGCTAGATAACCAGCATGGTCTTTTTTCTGAATATGTTTAAGTTAATCAACCAGGATGGTCTTACAAGTGAAGATGAATGGTGAAGAAATTCTACCATGATGTTCTTTATTTTATATTTTTGATAGTTCAAACTACTTAAGAAGCTTGATGGGTAGATCAGCATCAAAATCACAACATAAACTGGTAACATTTTCAGTAGTTTGTTAAATAATACTAAACTGTTTGTGACTTTATTACCTGCGAGATCTCTTCCGACGCCCAAAGCGAGGCCATCTTTGATCCACAGCACAACACCATGGTATCCAGGGATGGAGCAGGGTAGCGTCACAGGCTGACCAGCCACAACTACCAAGTCCTGAGGCTGCTGTGAGAACACGGCATTCACTCCTGAAACAAACGAGACAGAAAGAGAGAGTTAAACATTAATGTTTTAACTACAGCCGTCTACCTTTGCAGCTCTTTTCTCATACCGAGGTGTCTTTAACACATCAGATCCATTATGGAATGGTTAATGTTACATGACCTCATTTTAAAAATGTATTCAATGAATAACTCTCAAGTACTCAAGTGTGATTAACACGTAATGTTGAAGTGCACTGAAGACCTCTCTTCAGCCTGTCAACATTGCATCTTTCATACACAGAAAAGTACATGAAGCAAATTAAGTTAAACTCCATTAGAGATGAGTGGCATGAGAAGGCTTTCAGCTAAAACCCAGTGAGACGCAAGACACCTCTTAAAGAAAGGTGCCACGGATATGAGAACAAGCGTTATAGAAGGAGTAAGAGAAGGAAAATTGCATTCCTATATCTTTCCACCGGTGGGCACAAAGATACCAGCGCCTGTCACTCGGGCGGTCCAGGTTTGACTGGTTAGCATTGGCAGTTGGCCCCAAAGATTTTTTGTCTCCAAAGGGAATCTAGTTAGAAGACAAATGTCTTGTATTTCAAACTCCAGTGGTACATATTGCATGTGCAGTCACAAACACGCACTTTCAAAAATACAATGGTTGACATCAGCTATCAATATTGCAATGAGTTGTCTCAGTGGAGAGATGACGAGTTTCTTGCTGGCAGTGCTGATAATAATGGGAGTCACACTGGCAGTCATGCTGAACTCTGCAGCTGTCCCTGATGTGTGCCTATCTACAATTGAAGAAGATGGCTCATATTTCTCATTCCACTTTAAATCTCAGTGTACTTCTTAATCAATACTCATTTTTGTAGAACACATACCACCCTCTGTTTCTTGATGTACTCTATGTGTGTGTGTTTCTAATGTAGTTATACTTTAATAAAAAGAAATGTCCCCAGAAATAAGCAAAACATATGACAAAACAGCCTTTGGATGTTGATCCGTTACAAAAAAGTACTGTGGCACTGTACAGAGATGGTATTAGATGGTAATATTATGTTGCTCCATAATTACCATATTCACAAAATATGATTAATATTGCCAAAATACAGGGCCAAAAACAGTATAGTAAAGTGGTTGATAAAAAAATCCAATACATTAATAAAATAAGCTTTGATTTTTTCCCCCACCAAATTTTTATATTCAATTCCCATTTATCTGTATAGCAGTTTTCACAATACTCAATACACAATACAAAAATATATATTTTTTAAAATATAACGAGAGTGATCTGTTATCTGTTATAATAATAGGCAATGTTAGAGTTTAGTAATGGATATTTCTATTTTCTTCTCTATTTTTTTTGCTGTACCTTTGTATGTCAAATAAAAAAGTAAATCTTTTAAAATAATTGAGAACTGTTCCACTCTGTCTAGCAATTAATAAACACAAGAACCTGCCGTATGCGAACGCACACTTCTGATAGGTGTGTAGTGGACATGAAGCTAATTATACAAGGTTGAGACTGACTCAATCAGACGAATATGAAAATATGTAATTTTGCACATCCCTATTGGAGTTAGGGTCAATCCGTACTCTGTAGTAACTAATTACCTTTATTTGAAAACAGTTGGAGTCTAAATGCAAATTCTCTGCTAGGGACACATCTGTGTGCGAGTATGTAAGAAATGTGCTAATACCTATAAAACATGACATTTTCTAGATTAATGTTAAATTAAACACACAGGGAGGAAATAATTAATTGCCAGAATCCAGCAGGATGTCTTTAATGCTGTGAATTCCGTGGATTAGTAAACAAATCAGTCATACCTCTGTCCTGCCTCCAGTAAAATGTGATGAATGGCTTGTTAAAAGCTAAACATGAGTCCACAGATTGATTTATACAAATTCTCCCTGGCGAAACCCAACGTCTGCTGCTCCTAGAAGCCATTATTAAATCAACAACTGCAAAGATGCACTATGAATTCTTGTATTGGCCTGTTCATCTTTGAAGGCCAGCAGGCTTGCCTGGACACTTCAGCGTTTCTCATTCTGCGCTGTAAGCTGGTTTATTTGTATGTGTGTGTCTGCTGTGAAGGTCCTCTGTTGATTACTCAGGTACGCTTGCAGAGACTGTAGATGTAGGAACTGTGAATCGCAGACCCGCTTCCAGGCTGCCGAGAGACATCAGGTTTCCGCTTGTCTTGTCACATTATAGGAATACTGAGTGTAGATGAATGCTTCATTGTTCTTCTTTCTTTTTTGCTGTCTCTTCCACTGTGAGACGTGTATTATCGTACGGTCCATTCTGTGCAGTAGCCGATTGACCCCTCTGCTGTTACTGCGCTCAGTGCACTTGTTAACCTACGACACCTTCATTTCCCTCAAATACCCGCTGCACAAATGAGTATGATCGGGAAAAGATTAACCCTCTCTGGACATATATTCTAACACATTGCTTATTATTATGATGAACGCTGATCAATTTTAATATGGCTAATTAGAATATCAAAGTTAAAATGTAGAGATAGCTTTTCTTATGAATCCCATGACCTCTGTCTTTAAGCCACATTCACAAACGTGCTTCCATTTTAGAAATGCCAGAGAGGTGGAAAATAGTGATTTGCCACTGGATGAAACAGAGACAAGGGGTTTCCTCACCCAAAGTTTTTATAGCGGAGAGTTCATTATGGGGTTAACACATATTAATATATCGTAACAAATGTAATAACTGAAATGTACTAATGAGACCTTATTTTGTAAAGTGTTAAATTTCAGAAACATTGCACTGCATGGTCCACCATTAACTGTCTTTTTCTATCTCAAGGAAACCATAACTATCAGTGTGGTCACTAATGGGAGTGAGAAGTCTGGTCAGCGAGGTTAACATATCCTTCCTAGTGATCTATTTGCAGCACTGCACCACCTGGTTCATACACTCGGACAGCAAAACACCGGCCTGTTTTATTTCCTCCAAACCACCTCAAGCGGCAGGAGAGCATATGTAGGTCAGTGAAGAGGAGGATGTAGGAAAATGGGTGATGAATAGGGAGGGTTGAACTGGGGGGCTTAAGTTCACCCACTCCGGTGGAGGAATGCACAGGCGTTTGGAGCTCAGCGACGCTTCGGTCACATCTGGCAGTATTCCGCTTCGATGCTCATGTAGCCGTCCTCAAAGCAGACCCTTCCTCTTCTCCCTCGTCTTCTCGCCGTTCGAGGCTGCCAGCTGCACAGCCAGCCGTGCGTGGAGGAGAGTGAAGTGGAGGAAACACATTCTACTGCTTTATAACAACATATGAGTCATCTAAAGCAAACCTGGGTGAGAGAAAGACAATCGAACAAAAACTAATCTTGCCGATTATGAATGATTAATGCTAATGTTCGAAGTAGCTCGTAAAGCAGTACCGGAGAGGGAGGGGGTGACACTAATCCTCTTTATAAATGCTTTATTTAGAGAATAATCCCGATAAGATGCAGTCTTGTGAGAAGAAGTGAGCTGGTCAGGTGTAGCGTGTGTGTGTTGATATTCCGGGCACGAATGCAGGCGGATCTGTCAGTGGGGTCTGTTACGACTGCAGACAGTGCCTTGAGGGGCTCTCCTCCCTCCAGCTGCGTACACACACACTTCAAATTGACCATAGCGTGAGAGACCTGAAGGCTCTTGAACCTGAATCTCTTCATTTGCAGGTACAACTACACCATTAAGGTTAACACGTTCTGAGTGAATGGAGTGTCTGGACAAGAGTGGCCTATTTTGTTTTTTAACAAGTTGCATCAAATTTCATCCTCACCCTTCCAGGCTACATCTGAGTTGTTCCATGCGTGGTTGGGTTGGGAATGTCTTCAAGTGCTAAATGGAGGTCACGTCGCTTCGAATGGTTGGAGTTTCTCCAGCCAGACTTTCTGATGCTGCGTACAGTCAGTCAGCCAGAGTAAAGCCTACTATACGGTTTCCCAAGCGGGAGTTAGCAAACTCCTGGGGCTTCGTGAGGGAACTGCAGGGGGTTTGTGAGTTCATAAAAAGCTAATAATGAATTATATCTAATGTAAAATTAAACTGAATGGGGCTGTGATTTAATTAAATAACTGGATAGTCTGATTCTCTGCGTGTTAGAGAGAGAAGCGCTCAAGGGTTTGAATGTTGAAGAAATCAAGACATAATTAGTATTGTAACTTTTGTAGTCTGTTATTATAATTAACAATTCTATTTATATTATAAATATTTATATTTTAATTTTATTTTATAGTGTAATTATTCATTTATAAATGTATAATTATTATTAATACATTTTATTGGGTTCCTACAACACTATGTGAGTTTCTTGTGAAATGTTTCAGACGGTCAGTGAACGGGTGATTATAATTATAAATGATAGTTTTTCGTGTTCGTGTTTGTCTTCACAAAAAAGGAGACAAACTCTGAGCAAGTGATTACAGTACATATAGCTAATCAACAACCCTTCTGTCAGTAAAATACTTAGGATATTTAATGTTATATCAAGCACTTTTTAATGAAAATATTATGATGAAACTATTTAATGTTGAATTAATGTGTGAATATCATTACTTTCTTAAATGTAAAGTAAGTGCTAGAAAATGACGCAATAGCTTGAAAAGGCTACTTAGTTGGATTTTTTTTTTCAGACTAAATT
>NC_136883.1:3497203-3612203 GCF_949152265.1 Phoxinus phoxinus | reverse complement strand
AACACAAATGGTGTCTGAGCCAAATGATGCTTAATTGAATTCTGCCTATTGGGCCGGAGCTGATGGCCAGATCAATCAACGCCTCACATCTCCATAGCTGTAACCGCTGAATCCTGCGCTTGTTCCAGCAGCGTCCTGCCTGCATTGCTAAAACCAATCACTTTAAGCTTATAGAGACTTGTGAATGCGCTAATGGTTTTGACCCGTGAAACCACTTCCGTCTGACCAGTGCCTCAAAAAAACCTCTCACCTCAGGAAACATAAGAACATGTTGGTAACACTTCACAATAATATTCATTAGTTAACATTCGTTAATGTATTTCCTAACATGAACTAACAATGAGCAATACATTTGTTACAGTATTTATTCATTTTTTATGTTATTTTACAAAAATAAAGCTGTTCCTTGCTTGTTCATGTTAGTTGACATAATGTTAACACATACAACCTTTGAATTTATTGACGTATTTGTAAGTGTTGAAATTAATATTAACTAAGATTAATAAATGCTGTAGAAGTATCGTTCATTCTTAGTTCATGTTAACTAATGTTAACTAATTAACCCTATTGTAAAGTGTTACCCAAATATTATTCTTGAGATTTCAGGTGCTATCCTGAAAGGAATACATATTTGAAAACAGGCTTTTAATGGTAACCCAAGGTATTTGAAATAATATAATGGAATAACCATAATAACCTAAATGCTGATTAAATATATTTTAGGTTAACATTTGCAAATTTATTTAAAATAATAACACTATAGCCTAAATGATTGATGTTTCCATTTTCTAACACTACTTTTTAAGTTTTAAGCAAACACTTAAGCAAAAAATGCGTTAAAAAAGGAATTCATGTCTTTTGTTATTTTTATTGGAAAATAAGACTATTTACTTATTTATTTAAGTGTGTTTTATGCCTTGAATAAGACTATACATCACACACAAGACATGAATGAAAACATCTCATCAATCTAAACGTCATATACGTGGCTTATAGACTTAACCCCTCATATTCTACAGATCCAGAGCCTCCTTACATTTCATTAATCTCAAACCGTATGCGCATTATCCTGTCATGTATTTTTATTTACTGCCACCCAGCGCTTCTTTATTCATCTCTCTTAAATCACTCTCCCAACCTTGACCTGGATGTGTTTGCGAGGAAGAGCTTTATGTGATTGACAGGCTAGATTTATGCCTGCGTCCTTCCCCGCGGGGGCCGGAGTTGTGCTTCTGGCCTTAGACGGTACCCGCCAATCACTCGTGGCTCTCGCTAATCTGCGCACGGCATTCAGATTCAAGGTGCAGGGCCTGAGTGATGCTCTTAATTATCTGCTGTGCAATCACTAATTGGACAATGCAACAGAAGACTGTGGAGAGGATCAACAATTAATCAGCTGAACTGTGCTTTGAAAGCTTGAGCTGTTATTGCCCACAGTTAGGATATATTTATTTTTCAAAGAAACGGCAGGTTTGAGCTGTTTGAGGTTGATTTTAACTGCTGGTGATGGTCATGTGAGACTATTTTCTGATAAATGAAGGATGAGAGCTGTCTCTATTCCTGAGCTGAAAGGAATAAAGGCCCATCCACACAATGGCCGATAACTGTAATGATCACTATAAAGATATCGTTTTAAAAATAATCCTAAATATAAAATAATAGCAACCGTTGGGGAAACTTTTAGAATGATTTTTTCCCCCTAGCAGATGAAGGATAAAAACATTGACAGCCAATCAGAAACCATCATGCTTTAAAGAGCTTGAGCATTTAAAGGAGCAGACGACAAAACTGTATAATAAACAGAGCGCTATCATTCATTGGTGTGGATGCTAATATACTGTAGTTATCGTTATGCTATTTTTACAGTTAATGTTCGTTATGTAAAAAAATGCCTTAAAGCAGGTTTTTTTTACTTTAACTGAACAGCTTCGGAGTCATTGGAATGGTTATATTACTTTTTTCGGGTTGAATGATGGTCGTCTCGCCTGTGAGCGGAAATCCACCTTTGCAACTTCGAGCCGGCTGGCCGCCGGACGCGGCGTCAGGAAGTATCGCGTGAAATCAGGTCTCGCGATGTAACGAATTGCTTTACGGCAAAAAAATCTGCTGAAAATTCGGTCATTATTGCGCTCCCTCACGCTGTTCGAACCCGAATGAAGAAGACGTTGTAAAGAATGTCCCGTCTGCTGCGGTGTCGTTGATCTACTAGCTCTGGTACCTGAGAGTCGACAACAAGATTTTCGACAGTGTTGACAAATATCTATTCTGAAGCTGTAGGGGGAGCTCTATAGAGAAACCTTCGAGCAAAAAGCGAGAATACAGCAAAGAAATTCCCGAAACTGCATAGCCCTGCTTTAATTCTGTCATCATTTACTCATGTTCCAATCCTAAATAATTAGGATTTTGTGGAATAGACAAAAAAAAAATGTATGAATCTACATCTCTACAATGATTTAATCAAAATGATCAAACATGAGTACAATTACAACCCCCCCCCCCCAAAAAAAACAAAAAAAAAACAAACAAAACATAAAATAAAAAAAAATAAAAAAAAACATCATAAAAGTGGTCAATACATGCACTATATTACAAGTCTACTGAAGTCATTTGATGCCTTTTGTTTGAAGAACAGAGCACCATTTGTATCGTTATTCAATAATAATCTTCTCAGTGAGCGGTTAACATGAGAACTGCTGTTACCGGATCAGTGAGTCAGTGAGTTGAACTCTGATTCATGAACGAATAGTTTTGAACAAATGGATTATTCCAGATTCAAAAGAACTGAAGCACCAGATCATGAAATAAATATTTTTTTTGAATAAGTTATTTTGAGTTAGCTCAGCCTGGTCAAAGTGATTCTCAAAATAACAGCTCACTGGAAGCGAGGAACATCTGTTTGTAATGCGTTGAGTTTCAGTCTCGTGTTCATGACAAGTTGCATTTTGACTTTAGAAAACTCATAGTACAAACTACATGTGTGGTGCCTTTTTTTAGCTATGAACATTGCATGGTAAATATCTGATTTAAAAAAAAAAAACTGTTATGTTGGTCTCCACAGCAAAACTCAACAAATTGATTTGGAATGACATCATGGGGGCGAGTAAATGATGGCAGGATTTACTTCTGAGTGAACTTTTCATTGAAGCGAAGCGTTTTAGTATCCAAGTATTATAAATGATTCTGACGATGACGCACAGTTGTCATCTTCATTAATCGTCTTACACTCAATGTAGCACCTTCAGTATGCTTCACATGCACATGTTCAATACCCCTTAAACACTTTGACTTCACACCCACTCCCTGAAAATCTGCCAGCGATCATTCCAGATTGATGGATGCATAATTCATATTGAATTTGGGGTCAGTGCTAAATTAATTCGTCTATAAGAGCTCATTCATTTCAGAGAAGGTGAGGGTTTATAGCTGGGTCACTGCCACCACTACAGATCCGATTCCATTAAGATGCTCATTCTATGATTAGCAAAGATAATTTTGACTCTGCACTCATGTAGAAAGATGACATTTCATGATGGAAGAACATTCCTGCCATTTTCAAGAGGTCAAAAAAACATTGAATTGCATAAAACGCATCTAAAACTTTGCAATAAAAACATTGCAGCTGTACATTGCTGTTCTGCTAGTGCCTTTACTCTTGCATTGTAAATTAGGAATCAGAAGAGATGGACACGGTATTAGGAATAAAAACTAGTTTGATTCGCCAAACGTTTTAAATGAAGGCCTATTGCACTTGCACCTGAACATGATGGAAGTGAGCAGCTCAGAAATTAAAATGGTGCTGACAGTAAAAAGCAGACGATAATTGCTTTCATCTACATACGTCCGCTGACGTTTCTGGAACGTGTAAATTACATTTGATAGCGCAGAAGTGTTTTGAAAAGGATGCCCATTAGGGGCCTTTACATGATGGTAAAAAACAGGAGAAATCGTTACCATGAAATTAGCCAAGTGTGGAACAACCTGCTTGAAAGCGTGGCCTTCAATAGTCCGACTACACAGGCTATGAATGTCGTGCAGATTTTTCCCTTTGAATTACAGAGAGGTGGGTGTAGTTTATGAGAGGGCTTAAAAGACCTCGATGAGCCCCTTGTCCTCCTGCGAATCATTAGATGAATCGTAGAGATGAAATTTCAAGTTCTGGACGCATAAGTCTTCCCCATAACAACTAGGCACGCTTTATCAGCATGTACACACAAGATCCTTCAGGCTCAGCTGGCTACCGCAGATTAATAGTCAAATAAACATTGTACACCGAGAGTGGATAATGTAAGACGAGGCTTCGGTGTGTGTGTGTGTGTGTGCTTGCTTGTATCTGTTTGTGTCAGTGGGGATTGGGAAGGGGGATTGTGCTCATCTTTCCCCCAATCTGAATGTACAAACTCATTTCCTCTCATGCATTCTCGAGTAAAAACAAATAAGCCAACACATGATGGGGCCGGCCTGGCGACAGAGCGATGGCTCACGTTCTAATGAAGATTTGTCGTCTCTCCCTCAAACACATAGAGCAGAAGGAATAAACATCAGCAATGAAGCCAGCATATTTATACCCCAGTTGCACAAGGCATTAGACACATCAGGACAGCTGCGGTGTGAAATAAAGATGGATCGCCTGTGATGATGGGCTCTAAAAATTATAAATGGCAGTTAGAAGAGGCCTGGGGGTGTTGTGCTTTTCCCATAAGCCATTGTGAAAGAGACACGGGGGCATTCGCGGTGGCATCAACTATCATAAGCCTTTATTGAATCTTTTTTCTTTCTTTCTTTTTGGTTTTTCTTACCTCCTGATCTCATCAAATCTCTCCAAAGACTGCTTCTAGGTTTCATAACCAGAGAATGGCATAGTGTCAAATGGCATCCGCACTTTTATTAATCCTGGTTTGTTCACTCTTGATTGTAAAGCTGAATTTGGTGTTTCTAGCAGCAAAGCAGCTGGCCTTTACTTTTGCTTTCTGGTGGGTCAGTTTCATTTCATTGCAATAAGTAAAGTTTGGTATGAAGAAAAATATGAAGTGACCTTTTATCAAATAAAGCATCTATTGTTGTTTCCAAGATAGCTCATACCGTTGTACAAGTACAACATTTGTATATTCAGATCCGCTAGGCAAAGCAAATATAATGAAAGTTAAAGAAATGATGTTAACATAAAACCCATTTGCTGTAAAATACGGTTTTATGTTGCAATGTGGAGTTAAAAAAGCAAATCTGACCTGCCCACAAATGAATGACACTTTCTTCACTCCCAGTTAACGAGATAAAAGAGCACGTTTGATGTTCACAGAACTGAACTTTGAACAATGTATTCCCATTGCTTTGACGAAGATTAAATATAAAGATGGATCAAAGCTGTATGAAATAAAAGCCCTAAAGGGTAGTTGATGTGGTTGGGAATGTGAACACATGAATGGAAATTAATATTTTTTATCTATTACAATGTAACCAGATGCTTTATTCAAATGAATTGGCAGTTGGATCTGTTTTATTAACAGTTGTATGATCCTGAGAGATGAAATCTGTGTAACAGACACATTTACAACAAAACTGAAATATTCCAATGGAAAACAAGAAAGCAGAGGGATTAATCTTAAATGTCTGGTTTATTTAGGAACTCCAACAGCTGTGCTACAGAAATCTGACATAAACACTGAAGTAAAGAGCCGATGCTATGGAAATGATGCAACTTCTTGTCTAGTTAGAGTGGTGTAGATGGAGGCTTTTACACCCTGTTTACACCGGATGCGAGCGGCACAGCCTACATCTGACAGCTAAATGCACTGCTCCTTTCTGCCATGCACTGAACCAAGTGAACAAAGAGAAAGATGTGCCCATATAGGGACTGATTTTTTTTTTTGCTGTGCAGTGCTATGGTAGCAGTCTCTTCTAAGTAGGTTTGTCCAAAAATGTGTTAGATGTGTTAGAAATGTGTTGTTTGGGGGAGAAAAACTTGCTAAACTTGGCAATCTTCGGTCGTCCCCTACAGGTTGGAAGCGGCATTGTCCATTACCGCTGTCGTAAATAATTTAGCGTACCACAGCTACTGTCGCACACACACTTGCTGTTTATCCAGCACCGGCTTTGAAATGAACAATGTCCACAGACAAGGTTGAGTATATTGCATGATTTCATGAAAGTATGATGTATTGCGACATCTAAAACAAAGAAAAACAAAATAATGACTATTGTAACGCTTGACGTAAAGCAAGCCCAATTTGTAGTTTTCTTATGTCTCATTCGAACTACGGAAACGCGACCCGATCTGGCAAGCTTAGTGTGGTTATAGCAGATAAAGGACCGCAAAGCGGAGGCAGAAGTGCCTTTCACACGGTTACGACTTGATGAACCGTTGAAACGATTTTGGAAACATTATTTGAAGGTAAAAAGTCTTCTTTAGTTTAGCTTTAAGTCTGCAAAGGAACTACAAATTATTTGGACCAGTATTCTAAAGCGAAAAACATGATAACTACCTAATATAGACTAAGGCCCTATTTACACGAGAACACTCGCAGGTGAAAACGTAAAAATATTTTATCGGATGTGCCTTTCGTTTACACAGTGACGGCGTTTTTGGGGCTTAAAAACGCAAAAAAGTGAAACCACCTTCCAGAGTGGAAATCTTAAAAACGCTCCACCATCGCGTTCCCATCTCAAGGGTAAAAACGGTAAAAACACAAAAGTCTGCTAGACAGTGAAGGCGTCGCGTACGTGTTTACGTCACAGGCGTGTGCCAGTACAGGAAAATAACAAAACATTATCAAGCTAAAATATAGCATTAATTTCATTGACAAACATAAAATTAAAAATTCTGTCATTTTTGAGCGACACGCGAAGAGCACCGAGGGTTAAAGCAGCAGCTTTACCGTATCAGCGGCTCTTTCACTTTCAGTGCTTCACATCGCCACCTAGCCACCTGGAGTGCATACTACATCGAGTTTCACACACTTTTGCGTCACCATATGCACGCAGATTTCCCCCCCCCCATAACGCTCGTCTAAACGCAGAATAAAAAGTGATAACGTAACGCCACTTTTGCGTTTTCTCTTCAGATCGTTTCCGTGTAAACATACCCTGAAGTCATTGTAAGCTTTTTATATTTTAGTAATTCCTTCCGATGGATTTGGTAACACTTTAGTCATTACTAGTGTATCCCCATGATCCTATAAAAGGATGTAGTAACACTTGATTAAATACTAATGGGTTACCATTACCTTATATTATACATTATGCACTATTAATATTAATTATGAACCTATATATAGTAGTTCATAGTAGTCTTTAGTGAGATATGAAAAATAGTTTGAAAAATAGACTGAGCGGCATTACTTACTAATTTGTTAATCAGAGTTCATTGTTAGTTAATAGCAGTTACTAGAATATTAATAGTGTGTTACTCATTTGTTCCTGTGTAGTTATTCATTAATGAAGGAACAGTGTTCTAAAGTGTTACCCAATAATTATGTAACTACTTGCAAATAAGAAGCAAATAATTGATAAACGATGTTTAGGCACACATATTTTCATCAGCCACTTAGGCTACAAGGCGTGTTGTTTCAGTGAGGTGTGAATCATCAAAAAGGAGAGTGTTTCAGTATTCCCTTCATCATTACTAAGGGAAATTAAGATGTGGTGTGTAAACTGGGCCTCACTGATCCCCAGCCACTCTGAGCAGAGAAGTGTAATCTCTTTTTTTTTGCATTCATTTAATTGTTACAGTAGAGAAGAAGAGCTGCATAGGGAAATCGACGAGATGAATAGTGTCAGCAATTAAGTGTAAGTGTTGATGATGGCTCTTAAGCTGCCTCTCAACAAAGCCGTGCTAATGCAGTCCATCATGGCGTCTTTTTAACGCCAGGGAGGCCATTTTATCTTCGAAATTAATCAGTTTAAAACATTGTTATTAGAAAGTATCTGTGATAAAGCAACCAGATATTCAAACTCCCAAAACATCTGCTGGGGAAAGAATGCACGGCCCACAGGTGTGTTGTTTGATTTATAACTGAGCTGCTTGGCATGAATGAATGGGGGTCTGCTTACGTTGCTCATATATCGAGAGTGCCGGAAGATGACAATCCATCTCTCAGCAGGGAAGATGAAAGAAAAAGTGGAAAAATAATAGGGAGATATTCGCACAAAAACAATTTGGAGTTTCGACCAACAGTGAGACAAAGATGGTAACTATGCTGTCTTGTCATTACTGTGAGATCCACAGATTAATGACTCCGAATATTGTTTATCACTGTTTAATTTGTTTTAGGATATAGTTGGATGAATAAGGAGCCATTACCTTTCCTGTTTAACCAGTTTTTTTCCTTTTTTTTTTTTTGAGGATCTAGAAGGGACATGGCATGGAAATTGAAAAAATTATTTAGTGAATCTGGTGCTGACAAAATGCAGCAGATTCATAATGGACAAAGCAGACAAACTTGTGCATGTTTACTATTCTATTGTTTGTGTGAAACCCAAACACTTGTCTTCCAGCATTTGAGTTGTTTCTGAACAGCTGTGAGGACAACTCTTTAGCAGGAAAAAACTGAAGGTGAGACGGAGGCTTAGCCACTTTGATATCAGAGCGATTCTCTCAGAGAGAACTAAAAAGACACTAAAAAGAGCCCAAGGCAGACATCCAAAAAAAAAAAAAAAAAAAGCGGAAAAGAGGGGGAGAGAAGAAGACAGCAAGAAAGTGCTAAAGATGGCCCTTGAAAAAGTCCATGAAACATTTCAAATCAAAATGAATTTCACTCTTTGAGATACCTCTTCATAGGAACAAAGCTTACCGGAGTAGACCCGAGTCAATCCATCTGTACGGTGGTACGGAGTGCCTCAGGACCGCGTCCATTAGGATCCATGTGCGGAATGGTAATAAGCTTTTGTGTGGCCGACTCTATGCCGTCTGACTCCTGTGACTGATTGGCTGGGATTGAAAGCATGCGGACGCTCTGCTTCTAATGTCGGCCTAGTGAAATAAAACGACTAATACAGGCAGCAGTGGAAGTAATAGGATTCCTATCCCAGCGTCTTCATTTGATCAAACGACAGTAAGACAGAGTAATTGACAGCTCGTTCCAGAAAGAGAAGATGGGAAATGAAATGAAAGCTGCCGATCTGATGGCGCACACAAATTCCTCATTATAGAAAACACACTTTGTGCGTACCAAGTGATGACTTTTGTATTGTTAATGACATTGTAGACATTGCATTAAATGCAAATGATAAGTTGGACTTGTCTATTTTTTTTTTATATATATATTTTCTATGGAGATTTTCAAGCAAAGTATGTTTTAAAACATACATCTAAAACGTGTTAAAACTGCAACGGAAAGCTAATTTTACACAACTAAATGAATAATAAAATGTATGTATACAGTAAATGAGTATGTGCGTCACATAATTTGAAGACTCCATTATCAGTATAGCATAATAAAAGCTTTTCTATTGAAAAGATAAATTTGGTGATGTTCAACCTGCTTTGTATTTTTACAATGTTGGTAGTATATGCAAATGAACAATATGTACTCTTTCTCCGATGCACCAGTTATACCAAAATAATTATTATTTTGACCAATAATATAGTATACTTTTGACAGCTCCAAGTTAAAACTACAGATTGAAATTCTGCACTTTTGTATTGCCTGATGAAGCCAGTATTTTTTTACCACATGACCTATAGTCAAAGATAAACGCCTTTTAGCAACATAATTTCATAAACGGTAATGAATGCACCTTTACTAAACAGCATTTATTTTATTTTATGAATTATAGGCGTTCCAATTCAGCTGACATTTTGTTCTGTGTGCCTCTACTTGGGTCTAAAGAGCTTGCATTGTTAACACTTGTATTTTCAAGTTTCTATGTGTACTGTTGTGCACTAAAAAAAACAGTAAGTGAGCAGAGATGAGTCCATTACAACAATCTCTCAACTTTTCGCTACTCTAGACGAGACCTCTTCAAATCACTCAGACACGCATCTGTCTGCTCCTCCCACCGTCGGCTGTTTCTGCCGTGATGGGAACGTCTCACTTTAAACTGCCAGTCTGGTGACATTGAGAGGGACCTCTAATCAAAACATTTGTCTCTCTTCCAGAAGCATTCAGATCGGTGAATGGGACCTGACACCAGAGGGAGAAAAGGATTTGTCCCAATCAGTCCTCGCCGACGTGACGGGAAGAAGATGCGTGTGGTCCCGGTCGGTCTCTGATGAATCCTCCACTTAGCCTTGATTTCTGAGGAGCGTGTGCGTCAACCAGAGCGCCAGGTTAAATCACAGCTCCGGCTACAGAAAATGCAGTGGCATTAATAGGCTACAATCAGGGCAGGATTACGGACCAGGCATGTGGGACATAGACGGCGCTACTACACAGGTTGCTGACGTCACTGACAGCCGATTTCCAATAAAGGCTCAAATCATTGCACAAAAAATTGGTTTAATTCAGGGGAGGTCTTGTGATGTGTGTGGCCCTGAAAGTAATGACACCACACAATAATAATCCTTATTTATTTCTTCACAGCCTTGTAAATACAAATTTCATTTTGTCCAATTATTTCTTGCTCTCCCTTTGCGCTTTGTGACAATAACCGCGCTCTTGGATTGCCTCCTTCAGCAGATCTCATTGTTGTCGGAGGGATAACGTTCTCTAGCATTGCATTAAGATAAGAACCGTGTTTAGACGGCAAGCTCTCTTGGTGAATCGGACAAAGAGGCGCATTACAAGGTGTCACCGTGCTACTGACGTCTGCTATGTCAGCACCCACACAGAGAAGCTGAGAAATGCAAATGCTACCCGGAGACTCCTTGCTAGATTCACCTCTTAAAGCCGATCTTGAATAATGGGCAAGACTTTCATGCAATCATAGGGATCCAATGGACGGGGTCAGAGTTCAGTGCCGCCTCTTTCATGCTGCTCTAATGGGTCTGGCAGAGATGGCCATTAGCAGACGGTGATAAAGAGTCCCACTTCCAACATGTGCTGATGCAGTATCTGAGCTTAATGAAGCGCTGCCCCTAACATGCACCCTTCTACACAACACCTCCTAAAAAAAGCTTCCGGCTCCGAGGACAACTCGCAAGAGCGGGGCCGTCAGTGGCACCCTGCCACAGAGCACGATGTTATTACTGAGCCACAGAACAGAAGAGCCTCTGTCAGAGAGCTGTGGGTGATCGAGAACATGAAATTGCTGTACTAAAGGCAGAAAGGTGTTACGGCACACTTCCAGGGCGAGGTGTCTGTTAAGACAGATGTGAAGTGAATCCTTCTTATGTGGCTGAGGAGGTCATTCCTTTTACTCTGCAGTATCCAGTATCCGCTTCCTAAGCTCATATGAAGAGAAGATGGGTCACACAGCTGAATAGTGAATTCAAATATATTGGTGTGCATTTTCGTGAAGGGCTTTGTGTCATGAATATGCACAGATGTATTCAGTGAACAGTTATACAGTATCACCTCTTTATTTGCCCCTAAAACCGATATAGCAGATTGTTTGTCTATCAATTTAGTTTTTTTAATGCTCAAATCCAAATTTAGTTTGATCCGGTACGCACTTTCCTTCTTGTTTTGCAAGTGTGCTGCTCAAAAGAAGTGCAAGTGAAATTATTAGTTCTCTAAAAAAAGATTCAGGATCGATTGTCTAAAATAATTACCAGCAACCCATTGTAGAAACCAAGCAGGCTCACAGTAAAATTGCCTTGATTCAAACTGCCACAATCGCCAAGTTACAAGCAACGTATCATTACACAAGTTTCCCAAATGCCACTTGATCAAACGCACATTTGCATTTCAAAGTGCCACATTTTTTGTGCCTCGTAAAAGAACATAAAATCACATCTGCCTTCAGATAAATAAACGCCAGTATAAAAGCACAGCAGAAACGAGATAGAAGAGAGACATCGAGAGAACGGGTAGGCTGAAAATGCAGCTATTCATATTTTATATCCTTTACAGTGCATTCCCAAACACTAAACAGTGCACAGCTGTGCAGTATTGTAAACACTGCGGTTTTAGAGTTTAAACTTAAACTACAGAGAGTGTGTAAAAGCTGCATACAGCACACTGCAGAATGTAGGCAATTTCGGCTTCCAGTTTAAAGAAAAATACAGAAATTTAGGTGACAAGATTTCTGAAATAAAAAAAATTCTTGTTCAGCGGTCAATAGATATCAATGACAATTCCAAAGCTATTATCTATGAATTAATAAATGGAGACTATTCAGGTTCTGTGCATTTTAGCAATATTAAATATAGTACACTACTGTGGTGAACCATGTCATATCATACTGTGTCATACTAAGGAACTCTAAATAATGACTACAACTGACGACATCAGAATACATCTGAGCAGTGTCCGCTATACAATTAATATTTAAACAAACATGCAATATTATTTGATTTGATAAATGCTGACATTTTGCATAAAACAGCTCCAGTCACAAAACATAGGGACTGTCCTGAGGAAACGTTACACTTTATTTTGATGGTCCCCTTTAGACATTCTGTTGACTATAAGTAACGCTACACTTGTCAATTAACTCTCATTAAATTATTAGTTGAGTATTAGTAGACTTTTAGAAGTAGGGGTAGAGTTGGTAGAATAAGAGTTTAGGTTTAGTAGAATAAGTTGACATTCACATGTTAAGTTACTAGTCAGTAGAATGTCTGTTGAGGAGCCAATATTCTCCAAATACTAGAGTTGATATGTAGGCGCTACTTATAGTCAATAAAATGTCTAAAGGGGACCATGAAAATAAAGAGTTGCCTAATACTGATTTACATATTAAACATTTTAACTTAAAAGAAATAGAAAAACTGCTTTTACCTACTCCTGTTCTTTGTACTCTTGACCCTACCACTGTTTTGTAAGCTTCAAACATCTGATTAAATTTTTATTTTAAAAAGGAAGATTTGAAAAAAAATACCCAGTGGAGAAGTGTGAAAGTGAATAAATCAGCCTGATTATTTCACAGTAGGATTCAGGAAAGTTGTCACATTTTGTACAGGTGAAGTCATTTCACTCCTCTTGAACACTGCGTGAAAACCATACATGAAGGACTTTATAAATAAAACATTGTTGAATGGATGTAACAGCCAATATAACACCTGTAGTAATAAAGAAAAAAAGACAGAAAAGAAACATAGACTGTGTTTTGATGGGAGTAACCAGCTTCCCTCTATCTTTATACTCTGCTCTGCTAGACGGGGACCAGCAGAGCTCTATGATTCCCATTGCTCTGTAGGTGTAGTCTTCAGGAAACCTCTCCCTTTTGGATTATTTTTCCAAACCCATTTTCTTTCAGGCTCTTGAACTTTTGTTGCCATGAGCCACACTCGAGGCGATAGCTCCGCTTCAAAAAATAGTTGTGCTTTGAACACATCCACTGTCTTTGCCTCGTGGCATTCTGCTGTGCTATCATCCGCCGCTGTCCGCAGAAACCATGTTATTAACAGTAACTCTCATTAGCCGAACTTCACGCGTGCTCACAAACTGGGAATTTCGGCCTCGCCCATTGTTCGCAAATTGGCAGCGACTTGTTGTAAAAGTACTCGTTTGGTTTCTGAGTAACTATTGTGTGGTAGTAAAGGCATTCTGGGTTGTGCGGAGATCGGTTTCTACCTCGCTCAGACGGAGGCCTTTCCGCATTCCTCCGCGGGCCACAGGGGTGTAGCAGCCGTCTCCCTCAGCCGCAACTAGCGATAATTAAAGTCTGAACAACAGTGAGAAACCTGCGCAACAAAGAACGGCTGCGCTGCTCCAATCTCATTACCAGCAGTCCCTGCCCGTGACCCCCACGGCATCGACGCTGATTTGAAGAGTGCGGGGGAAGCGTGGGGAGCTGCCATTAGAGTGGGAAGCCATGTTTGCAGAATGGCAGGGCTTTAATAAGAGCGTGTTGGGAATATCGGGATGCCAAGAAGCGAAATTAGGTGAGTTGCTTGGTGGAAAACAGATGAAACAATACGCCATCAGATTTCCTCTCCGGAGGGCTCCCGTACTTCATTATAACAGCGAAAGCTCGGGTTCAAACCACATTACATGAGGATTGAAAACCCTTCCAAGTGCTTGGCTTGCCTAGTTTCATGTATAGAGATTCTGGGAATCTCCATTATCGTTGAGTTTAATCCACGCACTCCTAAATATAGAGGTCCCAATGTTCATTATAGTGGAACAATGTTGTTTAGATATTTAAAATGTTCTTCACACTAAGAAAAACAAAAGGTTGTTTTAAGAGAAGTTATTTGGGGAACTAAAGATAGTTATTCTATGGCATCGCTGCGAAAACCCTCTATTTGGAACCATTTTTTTTTTTTATGGGTGCATCAAAATAAACTGTTAGTAGATATCAAGCAGACTACTAATTATATTTACTAATACTAATCTAAAGTGAACTATCGGAATAACTTGTTGACTAATCTAATAATGAGAATTTGAAAACATAAAATAATCTAATTGCAAACACTTAATTTTTGGAATCAGATTCATGTAATCAGTTTCAGTTACTACCCAGCACTGACTCTTTTGGGTGCGACAAGGCGTATCTCGTCCCTGTGAGAGTAGACTGAGGTGGGTGGTGATATTCGCTCTTGTATTAATGTTCTGCATTCATGCTAACGTTATTTTATAAAGGTCAGTGGGAGTCGCATTAGGACACGGGGGCCGCTCTGACGGCATGACCTTTTAACCAGCACATCCCTGCAGCCGTGCTCACACCATCTCAGCCCCTTCTGTCCCCTGGCACCGTGTCTACAGCTCTCCTGACAGTTGACCAGACTGAGCCAGGCCTGGGTGTGAATGTGAGCTAGCCTGAGGATGGAAGGACTATACCTGTGACCAAACTGTCACAATGATTTAAGAGAAGGGGACAGAACACTCTGGTTACTCCTCTGAGTTACACACCTCCAGATTTTCCTGCAGGGTTTGTTTAACATCACATATGTGATCCCTCTGTGCCTTCTGTATGAGTAAATGTAACAACTCTGACCTTAATTTTAACTGTTTTTAACTGAGATGATCATGCTACATTTCTGACACCGTCAGAAAATGATCGCAGGCTATCTCTGGTCTCACTGTAAGACGTACGACCACCGTTTAGGAGCATCGACTACAGAAATCGCCACAATTGGTCATCTTTCGTCTGGGACAGCCCAAAATCGTACAATGTGTAACGGGCATAAATTTGTTTGTTTTTTAGGTCGTTTATTTTGCTATTGGGCTGTTTGCCTCTTGCATTGGATGGATATTTTAGAGTACAACAGAAAATGAATAGGGACAATGAGAGAAGCTGCAGTAAAGACTCAATCCAGCATCATCCACATGAGCCCCACATTTCATCACACGTTTCAGAAGCACATGTGGTGTCCTCTAGGGCTCTGACCAGCTAGCTTATTTTACAGTTTACTGAATTCAAGAATGATTAAAAACGTTTCACCATTTGAGCTCACTCTGATATGCCAGCATGACCTTTGGGTTGGCATTACAGAGCTGTATCACAATCCTTTTATGGGCTGTAAATACAACTCAGATTTTTTTTTTTTGTACCTTTTTAAATGTGATTTTTATGTGCGATGTTAGAAAAGACCGGGAAAAAAAGTTCTTCAGCATTGTACTCCTACTCGATTCTCTCTTTCACACCTGACACCACTGGACTAGCCTTTCTCTGGTAATTAAAATGTCACAACTTCAGCCGACCTGTCCCCACCTTTGCTAGTGACCCAACCAGCCCTTGCCAGTCTGACAGGAGGTGCCATAACCACACCGCTCAGCCTCCAATTAACACAGCTTACCCCGAGCCAACAAGAGCCTGCCGCACAGGGACAGAAGTGTAAAATTAAGCTGTCTACCCGCTGCAACTCATTGTAAAAGCCACCTTGGCCTTGTGAAGGGTATGTGTTTTTATGTATTTTAAAGAGGAAATGGAGAGAGAGAGACAGCCAGTTGAGTCAGAGAAATAAAAATAAAAAGGTAGTCTGCGTGTGTATGTGAGGCTCTCTTTTATTCTGTTCTCACATTCAGATAGTTTCATGCCGCTGCCAGAGCTGGGGTTTTAATGACTGCGTGTTCATTTTAATGACTGCGTGTTCATTTTAAAATGGCAAACAAAATATTATAGGTCTCAGTGTCAATTTGAAACAACAGGTTTTGGCCATTTTCCAGCTTGACCTGGCTGGGAGACCAGCTTAAACCAGGTAAGAACTGCAAACCTGAATAGGCGGTTGTTTTGACACATTTGTCATGATCATTAGCATACCATACACTCCTAACAACAATGGATCTGAATTAACTAGCATCAAAACCTTAAAATGAGTAAGAAAGCATTTATACATATGGACAAAAAAATGTATTGGCTGTTCCCTGGCTGAGGTCTGTCTGCCTAAAAGGGATGCTCAGAAAACAGGCCTCTATTCTCGGCGCTAACTGGTTGTTGATAAGACAGCAAAGTTCTTGCAGTGGCCAGATCTTCTAGAGATTTTAATTACAGATGAGGCATGATTAATTGGAGTGAAATAGTGCGTTCATTTCTAAACCGCTGCTCTGATGTGCCTTTTTGATTCCTGTGGGAGGTTTTTTCCCATCCAGTTTAGTGCTGCCCTTCTTTCTCTTTTTAGCTTGTTAGTATATTTTAGTTGAAACAGATAGCATAGAATCTTTGCAAACAAGTGCTGTAAGCATTTTATTAATACAATTTGTCAATAAAATTCATACTAGCTCTCAGAAATCACTGACATGGGCGACCTGAGAAAGAGAGGCATGCACCTTTTAAGCCAATGAGAAAACTATACAAAACGTAATTTTGTTCGTTTGGGTTTTCTGACATCGGATTGACAGCCCAGATCCTGCCCACATCTGGTACGCGTTGAAGCCACATGTATCAAATGTGGCCCGGATCTGGGTCGACACTACGTTGCTGTTTTGGGGGTGGGGTTTAGTGAGAAGTCACAAAACATCTGAGATCACTCACAACACCTTTAAGAAGTTAACCAAAACTCAAGAGTTGCATGACAATTAGTCAATTAACTCCAGATTTAAATGCTTAGAAATGAACATTTACTCACCTATTGTGTCCGGAAGATGACCAATGGATAAGCATGAAAAAAAGAGAAGAGAAATTGAAGTTAGTTTAAATTCGCATTTAAAGTTAGCAGATCACATTTACGTCCAACATGCAAACTTAGGAAATGATCTTGCCACAGACGCTAAACAATCTCATTCGCACATTACACACAAACCCATTTATATTTCCAAAAACGCAAACATCTCGATCCCAGCAGTGCCTCGAAGAAACAGCAGTGATTTAAACCTCTCTCTTTTCCAGGCTATTGAGTTGAAGGCTACAGCCCGCTGTGTAAAGAGTGTGGAAATGAGGATCTTGCATCCTGTTCCCTGTGCATCGGGCCTTGTTTGTTTGTGCAGAACCACAGAGCATTGAATCCTCACAGAGGGAGAAAGGAAGAAAAAGTGAGATCTTGCGGGGAAGCCGC
Source organism: Phoxinus phoxinus (assembly GCF_949152265.1). Lineage (NCBI taxonomy): Eukaryota > Metazoa > Chordata > Actinopteri > Cypriniformes > Leuciscidae > Phoxinus > Phoxinus phoxinus. Next base: position 3,594,727 of record NC_136883.1, on the reverse strand, counting down.
TATGGTGAGTGGGAGCACGCCAACAGCTGGAAACAGCGTGGGCCTCGATAGAATCACATTAACATGGTCAGGCCAGATTGGGAGTTAGAGGAAGCACCCTATGGTTGTTCAGAGCCGTGGCAGAATGCTGCACTCCTAACTCAATCAGTCATACATCGAGTACGTGTAGCGCAGATACATTGGCCTGTGGGTGGGATGTTGTGCCGTCGTGCACAGACGTGGCCCCGCAGAGGCTGATGGGAAGGCGAGTGTGTGGTAGATTAATTTGACTGAAGGTTAATGGAGTGACGCACGCTATTGCTGATGGCTGTTTGACACTGGGCGCAAAGGGCATCATATCCCAGCATGCACGCTTGTGAGGAACACACATACACAGCTGTACCCAATATAAACGAGGCTCTGCGGAGCATTAATCTTGAATCGCCCCATACATTGGATGGAGGTGTTAAATGCAATGGCAATGCAATGCAACTGTTCATTTTATACAATGGTCGCTGCAATGTTGGATGCACATTCTTCTAGCCTCTTCACATTTTACTTGCTGAAATGTAATTTAACACATTTTTCCAATTAGACCTTCATGGCCGCGTTATGGGATGTCAATAAGAAATCCATTATACAGAGATAACTTGTAAGCCAGTTATCACACACGATATTTCAAAAGAAAGCTGAAGGTTGTTGAAATGCCAATTAAAAGACAGGACACAGATGTTTCTTTTACACACATTGTCACTCTTTAAAGGATTTACAATCACTCGGGTGAAAATCTTCTTTTACACGTTTAGAGATTCCAAAATATGGGCTAATCAGAGTCTTCACACGCTGGGCTTGGTGGATTTAACCAAGACAAATGATAAATCAAATGTCACCCCTAGTAAAAAATACATAAATGGTATACTCAAGCACAATTTATTCGTATGTACTTTAGTATAACAAAATGTATGTGTGGCAAACTATAAATTGGTATACTAAAAGTAATTGGAACAAATAATTCTGCATTTTAATTTTCCAAAAGCAGTGCTAAAGTTAAACTAATGTTGTATTAAATATAGGCCTACTGTTTGTGCCAAAGTACTTAAGTACACTTTAAATATATATTATTGTATTTAAGTTTTGAAATGCAGGATTCACTCTCCATAAACTTAAAATGTATTTTGGTGACATTACAATTGCAATTTAATTACACTGTAAGAGTGTTTAACATACATTAATATTGATAACAAAGTGAGGTCATACTTTTAGTGATTTTAAAACACATTGCAATGACATTCCAAGTAAACTTGAAGTGTGCTAATGGCATCATTAGTGTGTGCTTCAAATACAATAAAGTAATCTTTATAAATAATGGCACAGCTTAAGAATATGCCTCTTACTGACCCCCAATATAACAGTAACTCACTCATCCGGAGCACACCAGTGAGACAATGGGAACAGACATATGCACATTGAATGTCACTACGGACTGGATTCGAACAAATGTGACGCATTAATTTAAATTATTTTAATACATTTTACGTTGTTACTTTTCATGAAGTTAACGTTTCTGAATTTATTTGACATTTTACATTTTTGTGTAATTTTTGAGGACTGGTCAGGATCATTTTAATAATTCGTTTAATAATTCATACTGTTTTGACAGTCCCAATTTCACATTTCCAAAGTGCAGTGCATTAGAAATATGCTAAAGTTATAAAACTTCTGATCAGGTATGTGAAGTTCTTTCAACATTTCAGACTGACTATGTTGTTTCAGTTCATACCTCACATTTTATTTGGTGGATATCTAAAGATTTCCTTCTGACAAATGAGCCGAATGTGCAACACAGATTCCCAGTTCGGTTGTCTAGCAAAAGTACAGCACAACCGATTATTGGTAAATTCCATTTCACAGCCCGTGAAAGTAGGTGAGAAGAAATTGACTTATCGAACATTTACAAAAACTTCCCCCGTAACTGAATAGACATGTAGCCTATATTTAGGCCTATGTTAAAATCACATTATTACATTACTTCAGACATGCACTTTTAAGTGGCAAAGGGACAAACAAATATCAATACACAGAATGTGATATTGTCTCTTGTGCCATAGTCTTAGGTGAGAACTCACATTGCGGCCTTGTTTACTTTAATGATATGACAACAATAATCGTGTGCATTTCTAGGTCAAATTTAATAATAAAAAAATGTGCTCAGAGAACATGATAATCAATTTTAACAAGTTCCAAACATGTTGTAGACGTAATTAAAGGTCCCATGACATTAACTTTTTGAGGTTTTTTAACATTAATATGAGTTCCCCTAGCCTTTATATGGTCCCCAAATTTCTAGAAATTTCTATCGGTGTAAATCGAGCTTTTGCTATCTTTCTCTGCCTTTAAGAAAGTGGAAGCTCAATCGGGCTGATCTTGAATCTCCTCCGTATGACGTCATACGGAGGAAATGTTACCTCCCCTTTCTCTGCTTTGCCCGCCCAGAGAATATTTCCCGCATGAGAAAATGAGCTAGGAAGTAGGAACGCGTGCGCGCGATTTTAGTTTGTCCACGGGAGATATCATGGCTTTTGAGCGAGTGAAGCATAATAATTGCTCAATAATTGGATGTACAAATGAACACCGAAGCCTTTTTTTAGTTCCTTCATCCAAGCCCCAGAAGAACCAGTGGATTCATTTCATTTTCTCTGGAAATGCGCCGACACAACTCCCCAAAGTTTTGCATGTCTGCGGCAAACATTTCACCGACGACTGTTTCCTCAACTTGGGTCATAGAGGTGGCTTCGACGAACGTCTGAAAATAAATCGATCGAGCTACTAAGCAACACTTTCTGATGTGTAATTGTTCAAGTTCAGACAGGTAATCTTTCTCTCAAATCGTTCAATACTGCTGTTTATGCCTCAGTAAGTCAAGCAAGTGACTAAAATATCAACTTCACATCGTTTCTTTTAGTAGGATGAAAATAATCGTATTTAAATTGTTAATAAATTATATACAGAAAGCGATCAAAGAACAATCTTTGTAGGAATCGCGCGCACGCGTTCCTACTTCCTAGCTCATTTTCTCATGGACACAGCGCGATCGAGTTTATCTGGACACTTGCCAAACTCGTTATGAAATCAATGACGCACGTTACACTGCACATGATCGCTCTTACTGTATTTACATCCTTGTGTTTGCATTGGTGAAAGAAGAGAGAGTGCAGAAACTGCGTTGCCATGATAAGATCTTCATTCTCGCGATCAATAACATACTCATCTGCTTGCGCAATGCTCATCACGGCAACATTTTATGTGATGGGAATGGATCTAAATACTTTAAAAACTTCTGACGATTTGTTAATCTCGATAGCTGTAATAGTAAAAACGTATAATAACTGTAGTAAAAGTATTCGAGAGAGTTTCACATGTAATAAGTAGCTATTTCATATGCAAGCATGTCAGCCAATCACAGCAGTGGCCGGTTACACCGAAGTCTCACACAGACACGCCCCTTCAAACAGAGCGTTCAAATCAGAGGCTAAAACTGGGCTGGGAAAAATGCCTTTTGTTTCTAAATTATGACTATTTTTATCTAAAAAACATACTAACATTATAAGGGCAACCCAGGAAACAATATAAAATAATATAATAACCCCATGTCATGGGACCTTTAAGAACCTAGCCAGTGTACCTTCTTAAAGCTGAATATTTAATCATTCCCCATTTGCATTTGTAACAGGTATACTACAAATGAATGTATAGTGCACTAAGTTAGTGTGCTTGATGAAAGCATAACATAACTACATTTACAGTGTATTTTCAGTTAGTCCCCAAATATGTACATCTATGTTTAGTATACATATCATGAACTAAATGTATTTTTAATACAATTCAGTATATTTATTTTTCACTAGGGATATCTGCATGAACCGTTGTTTTTTTAGCTTCTAAAGTGCATATTCACGTGCTATAGAAAAAGGTGTACGAGAATGCTCTAATACAGCTGTCATTACCTTTGAAGCCTGAAAAATCACTTCTGAGATAAGCAGGATTTTTTTATGTTTTTGTGTTAAGATAAGCAGCGTCTTCACCCTTTCACCAATTTCATCTCGCTGGATCTCTTTCAGTCACCATGCATATGCATATATTTATGCAAAATGTGTTATTAGAATGTGGCTGTATTATTTTGTATGATCTAAGATCACAAAATTGGGTTCTGCTTTAAAATAAAGCTGATTATGAATAGTGGGGTTATAAATAGTGTGAATAAAATGGGTTTATTTAATTTGAATGTGGCATTGTCAAAACCAAAGGTCTTGCTGTATTGTCAAATATAAAATTAAGATTATTTTCTTAGCCTATTAGCAAGCTTTCTTTTTTCCTCATATTTTAAGTTTTTTAAATGTCAATGTGATAAAAAATATTTATTCAAAAACAAATAATGTTTACAAAGAAAAAAAAACACCTTGTAAGGACAGGAAAAATAAGCTTAGTTCTAAATATGTTTATATTTTTATGCGCAAGTACAATTTAGTGTAAGGTTTTTTAAATATTTACTGAAGATGGATTTTTGGCATTGGGTGTCCAATGCTTGTGTGTAAAGATTATATCTCCTTATTTAAAGGGACAGCACAACACCCTTTTTTAATCAGCCCCTAATGGGCCTTTTGGAAATAGAGACCACAGAGATGCTTCATCCCGGGAGTGATTGTCAGTCTTTCTTCTGAAACCCGTACCTCACTAATGCTGTTAATGCCACTCAGATCTCATTTACTGCCTAATGACATCTTAAAGAACACAGATTTCTCTTTGGAGTCCATTAAAGAACCGACAGGCTGGTCTTTGCAGAACAAAGAAAGGAACTGGCAAAGGGAGGGTTCAGCGCTGGTTTGATGCCTGAGGAGAATGAGCTGACAGTCAAGTTTACATTATCAAAGGCTTGTTTCTGGAGCGTGTGTTAGCAAAGAAAACTCCACACAGCAGACTCACTTTAGACATTAAGAGGAAGACTTGCGTTCGTCAGACCATGTGTCTAAGCCAGATGAGGAAGAGAGATGGAGAGGAGGGAATGGAGCGCTCCTGGGGAACGCGAGTGCCTCGTGCCCGTCTTCATTCAGTGAGGGGCTTAATTAGAGCCTGAGCTTTTCATTATGGCTACCATTAATGTCAAGTCTGGTTAACCTTCACCCAGCGCGCTGACGCCGCAACGCAGAGATGCATCAGTATACGTACACACAGACACACACACACACACACACAGACTTCCCCTACACTGGCCCACTAGCAAATCTGACAAGTCTGGGATACAGTTGTCTCGCCGTAATTAGGAAATGCCTACTGACTTTCTCTATGTTTATGCATGAGTGTGTGTGTGCACTCGAGTGGGGTGAAGAGGGATATCGTTTATGATGGCCTTAATGCGATGCGTAGCAGGCATGAGGAAATGGATTTTGTAGAGTATTCGAAATGAAGATTAAAGGAATATTTTGCCCAAAACACCTATTTATTCACACTAATCTTGTTGCAAATCTTAATGACATTCTTTCTTCTGTATGTCATTTTGTATTATCTTTTATACACGTTTATTAGGTAATAAATCACACAACTGTTTCACTGCTTTCCGCAAAAAACATCAAGGTGCATGCATAAATAAATAAATAACAGAAAGAACCCCCGCAGCCGGTCAGTTCCTGAAAATAATTATTCATATGTGTGTACTAATGTGTTTAATGTATTTAAATATGTTATTATGTTTTACTTAGTCACAATACATGAGCTTTATTTATTTATGTATTCGTCTTGAAAATTCTACTAAATCGTCTTCCTTTTATTAATAAAACCAACCTGAATTGAAACCTCTTTTAAAACAAGATTTTCAAAGATTTTTCAAAAAGAATGTATGCCTGAAATCACCACAACCAGAAAGTTCTTCCAAATTTCCCCTTTGGTGTTGCTCAGAAGAAAGAAAGCAATGTGGCTTTGGAACAACATGAGGGCGAGTAAATAATGACATAAATGTAATTTACGGCTGAAATATTAAGACTTTTCTTATAGAAAGTGAGGCAGCACATATCAAAACACGTTTTGTTTGTTTCTTCTTCTTCTTCTTCTTCTTCTTCTTCTTCTTCTTCTTCTTCTTCTTCTTCTCCCTAAGACTCCTGCCCTGTGTTCTAAAGTTGAAAACGACTATTTATCCTCTTAGAAGTTTCACCAAGCAACACAAATTCAATAACGCACACTCACTTCTTGCGTCTGGCTAATTGCATTGTATTGAATTGAACCACATTTGTGTCTGTGTTTATCAACGGGCACAAATCTCAGCCACGATCCGGGATGCACTTAATAGGAAATTTGAATTTATACCCACAATCTCAAGCTCTCAGCCTGCAGCAAACTGCTACAAATTGACAAAATTCATTTGTTCATTTCTGTGTCATTTGCAATCAATGGTTTCAATTTGTTAAGTTTACATCGATGCATAATTTCCCAGCATAATTCTCCGAGATTTGCAAAAGACACAACGTTTAGACTCTTGACTGCCAGACTGTGTTATGTTATTTCCAAGTAAATGGCTCCTAAAAGGTTTCGTGCAGCAGTGCTGGCGGAGCGCTTGAGTGACATGGAGTCGAGACGGGAGACGGAGCAACACAGACGCGTCAGCGCTTCTAAAGTGACAATTTGCTCGGGCATCATGCCAGCAATGAAAAGTCTCCATAAATATAGCATGCTGGGGAAAAAAGAGACAACAACAGGCTAAGAGACCAAAGGACCAAAGCAGACAGAGTGATGCAGTGATACAGAGGGACTAAACAAAACTTAAAGGGATAGTTCATCCCAAAATGAAAATTATGTCATCACTTACTGACTATCATGCCAGTGCAAACCTACAGTATACAACTTTCTTTCTGTTACATGTCAATAATAATAAAAAATAAAAAAAGATATTGTGATGTTAGGGAGACATCAAATGACAAAATCATTGAATTGTATTATTATATTGAAATATTATTCAATTGATCCACATATGGACAAAAACATAAATTTTCTGCAGAATAACAATAGTCATAAAGGTTTTTGAATGACATGAATGTGGGATATTGATGACAGTTTTTATTTTATAATTTTTTATTATGTGAACTAAAGGAGCCAAACAATTTTGTAGTATTGTTTTTTGTTTTTTTTCACTTAGTAAAATGTTCTTGCACCACAAACTGTAATTTAGCTTTAAAATAAATTAATTTGTTGTGTCTTTGTTTCTAATGTACTTTTATATCCAAAGGACCCTTGTTATGATTGGCTCTATTAGCATAGTTTACATTGTCGTTCATGAGTGTGGGTCATTAACATTATCATGAAAAACAATTTATCAAATGTCAAAGTCTCATACTATTTAGATGTACACTATATAATTGCACAATGTGGTGAAGAAAAGCACAGTTGGTAGAGAGGAAACCTGGGGCACATTTACACATAACTATAGTCTGTATAGATCCTCAGAAGCCATTAGTGGCTGTGTAAATCAGTAATTAGAAACACAAATGATGAAATGTCAGCCATGACCCAGGGCATTAAAGTCGGCCAGGCCTCATCAAGGCAAATCTCCATTTGCTTAACTCCTCAGACTAACACATACGAAAGACGCAATCGGATCTATAAACCTGACAATTATCTGAAATGAGCCAGAAGTCTATGGTAAAGACTGTAGGGCTCTACAGATATTGGATTTACTAATACATGCACCTCAGGAGAACTTTGACCGTTGTTTCAATACTTCAAAGGAGAATGCATTTGGTTTATATGATAAAAAAAAAAAGGGATTCTTTTTTTTTGTTCTCCATCGGGGTGATTATGCAGGCAACCAAACACACTATATGGAGCCAACCAGAAAACCTTTCCACACTCCGCGTGCCAAGCAGTGGAGCAAAGAACACTTTCTTTTGTCTATTTCTCACTGTCTGTCTCATAGACACACACAAAGGGCAGCTACTAAACCAGATAGCGCTGATGCAAGTCTATAACCTTCTGGGATTGCTGGAGCGAGTGGATTGAAGAAAGCATTTCAACCCTGTAGGGTAGTGCTGACTCCAACACAAGTACACAAGAGCCAGAGGCAGGGTCCCGCCTCGTGGTGTCATGCCACTATAGCGGCAAAGCAGAGTGAGAATGAAGAGAATCACGCCTAACCGTGACACACCATTTAACACACAGCACACAGCCCAGGAGGAGATCTGCCCCGTACGGAGCTCAAGCACATCAATCTGTGGTAAACTACACCTACAGATCATCCCTTATGCAGATCAGTCGAATCGCTGAAAACATAGATAGATGGGATGGACTAGCAGGGAAAAAATAATAACTCTACAGAAGGACACTGGCACTGTTATTATGTGTGGTTGTGTAGTCTTTTGCCCACACAAAACTGGCTAACCTGACCTGTCTTGACCAATTACTGGGAAGACAATTAGAGTCTGGCCTTCTAAGTCGCAGGTGAGAGAGCACAGATGTGTATGAGACAGGCTCTCTTTCCCTCAGGAGAGGGACACTTTATTAGGTCAGATTGCTGATTTACGGCGAGGCTGCTTTTGCATGCAGCGGGCTGAGAGTCACAAAGAGCTAATGAAGCCTGACTTATGGGAAACAAATTAAATTTCCTTCCACAGGCCTCTCATTGACACTTCAGATTTGGCTCTGCCTGTTTAACCTCTTGATGGAGTCTGCAGTTGCGGCCTTTGAGGATGTGTATGATGAGGTAGCAATGTTGCAATTTTTGCACATCGACTTGACTGGTTTATAAAATCGGAACAATATTCATTCATAAATTGGACTTTATCATGCAGTCAACAACTATGAGTTTCAGACATGCCTGACTTGAGTTGAATTACATGTCAGTTATATTAACACCCGTATGAAGCAGTGTTTTTTCCCCACTCTTATATTTGCTTTATTTTTAGTAGGGATGAATTCAGGCCAATTGTGTTTAGTATGGTTTGCTGTAAATTGCTTTTCTTAATGCATTTGGTATCATGAACTTAAAATTTACAACAATGTATTAATCTAGATTAATGTTAATTTAAGTTGTTCATTATTAATTCATGTTTGTTACAACTATACAAAAAAAGTAAAAACTTAACATTTACTGTACAGCATAAATAAATCCAGGTTAAAATATTGTTAATTTTGAATTCAAGACGCATAACTCATTAGCCAATGTTACCAAATTTATTGTAAAATGTTTCTAACATATTTCGATTTTAAATTACATTGTTTTGATTTATTAATTCATATTCGGATACATTGAAACATACTAAAAATAACTGATTAGCAAAAACGAGTCTGACTAGAGTGACGACACGAGAGCTTTCTTTTTAAACGGAAACTTTCTTTCCCACTTTTTCTTCTTCTCGTCATCTAAGATTGAGTTCTGTTTACCTGCTTTAGATGTTTCTCTTTTTTACCTTGATTTTTTTTTTTAAGCAGCTCATTTTTCATATTTCCACCTTCAGATTTTTGTAGTGCATCCACTCCCACCCCCCTCACTCTCTTCTTCCTCATTTATATGTAGACTTGGCTATGAATCAGTCAATGTGTGTAAAAAGGATCTGTGTCACACATACAAAAAAACAAACTCAAAGCCTCCCGTAGTGGCATCATCTGCTCGCCTCACAGGTAACACCAAAATCTCTCCTGCTGCTGGACCCTCCTTCTTCACCTTTCTCTCTCAAACTCTCTCATACACACACACACACACACACACACACACACACACACACACACACACACACACACACACACACACACACACACACACACACACACACACACACACACACACACAATGTATGCATGCAAACCCTGGCCAGCACAGATCCACAATGTTTGGCATGCAAATCAAATGCCTGAGATAAGCTTGAAAAAGACTAGGCTTCAAATGAGGTAGTCCGCTGGATTCAAGAATAAAAATAATGGCTTAATGTTCTGTAGTGTGTTTTCATAACCCGGTTATAGCTTAGGGGGCCACGAGACAGAGCTCCATTCATAGTTATTGATGTCTGTTTTATGATAGCATGCCCAGAAACTGACAAGGATGCTAATGTCTGCCCCTCGGCATCCTGGGAGGAGGGATACAAGCAAATGTTCATCTATTTGCATAAGAGAGCCAAAGTGAGCATAGTCGAAAATCACATTCTTTAATAACAGCAAAATCCTTTTTTTTTTTTTGTTAGTTATGAAGGTATAGCAGTGAATGTCAGGAAAACAAATGGCACCAGGTAAACATTTTACAAATGGCTTCTGTATGCTGTTTGCAGGTGCTGGTTTCACACATGTAAGGTTTATAGAACTTAAGAGTATGAATCTGGGTAGTTAGAGTAACTGAAATAATTTCCTTATCAAAATATTCCGCTGATTTCCTTTTCTCTGTTCCATCAAAACCTGATCTGCCCTGATTATGTTCTGGGGAAGCAAATGTCTGAGCCAGAATGTTATGGCACAAATACTCCAATGAGTACAGACCATTTGCTGCCCCTCTGACATCATTTTACCTCCATATGCTGGAAACAGCAGGTCCAGTGAGGCCCAGCGTGGACCGTTCCTCTGAGAGGTGTTAGAATAATCCCTGGGCCTTGAGAGGAAAGCTGTTTGCTCATCCATTTCCAAGCTCAAAAGTTCCCAAATTCTCTGGAAGGTACATGCAGGCTCTTTTCCCATGTAGATTCCACCTTAAACCCCACTCCTTCCCCAACTAGACCATTGAGACGAGCCTTTTCTATGCTACTTTCAAACGTGGACATATAAAATAACACAGCAGTCAGACAGTGTTTACATTGCGTAGGCAGGCGACGCTTAACACCCATCCAAAAAGACCAAGAAGTCTCCTGCAAAGTTCAGCTTTTATGTTCCCACCCTTTGCCACTTTGTGTGAGTAATACGCATTTGTAAAGCTCTCCAGCTTCTTTTAGCTGACTGTGGTGGGTGGGCCTGTCGCTCTCTCTGTTATTTCATGGAGGCTGAAGTCGAAAAGCGGCACAACTGTGACAGATTGCTCAACCGGTGGGTCAAAAAGCCCTAATTGGCAGCGGGGAGAAGCAGTGGAACCGTAATGCATCCAATCGCCTGTTTTACAACCGACAGCCAGTAATGGGGTTACTGAGGTTAGCGTGCTGCCATTGTAAAACAATATAGCCGTACACTCTTGTTGTCGTGGTGCCTGGTGGATTCTTAATATCCATTGTCACAGATTGTAACAGACGGCTGGAACAGGTCATTTACCAGCCCATTGTCCTTAATTTGGTCATCTCTGGAAGAGAATGTGGAGCTTGGAGACGTCAGATGGACAAGGGTAGACAGGGGGCAGCTGTAACTTAATGACAGACTGTGCTTCCCGACCATGTTCGTACCTATGTCTGGAGTCACAGGACGGCTGTGTACCCTTTGAGGATAAGGGATTTGCTGTAATTAATCGGAGAGGACATGATGACTCTTGAAGTACAGGGCGGTCTAATTGTATCTGAGACAAAGTGTCACAGGGACATGTAGAGAAGGAAGGACAACCGCCCGAAACGTCCCTGACTAAGTGAAAGTGACCCCGGCGTCTGAGCCTGACAGACACGAGGTGAGTGTGATGAAGACGAGACGTCTTGTGTCCTTCATGGCGCCTCGCAGACCTTGCGTGAGTCATTGAATGTTATCACAACCTCGAACGGATACCATCCATCCACTCAAACTGTCCTCCTCAGACCCGCTCGAGCTCAGAGAAAATTAACATTACAGTCTCGCTGAGAGACAGAGAAAAAGACTGCCCTGAGCCTTTCCCTGTTGAGAGCTCTTTCAAAAAATGCTTACCGAGCACGCCCAATAATTTGCAGGTATACCTAATTTGACACCTGTCTCATCATTTACAATTAGGCATTATGAGGTCTAATTGGCCATCTGCTGGTGCCATCTTATGCTCTTGGAGTGCGGCCACATTGCTGTCCAGCTGTTCCGAGAGGCCACACGCAACAATTGGACACACCAGGATGGCCTGGCATATAATAACCATCAAAATCCTTCCTAAAACAAGAAATATTGAATACATTAGCATATCTAGTTTGCAGGCTTGTGAACTGAAAATACTTCTTATTCAGAACCGTATTTAAACAGGACACTAAAATACGCTTACTACTACTTATCGGTCACCGTTAAGTCTACAGTGTGATTATTGTAGACCAATCCCAGAACAAATGACTCTTATGATGTGGTTATTTTCAGTAAATCAAAAATTGACTGCTCCCAGATAAAAAATACTTGTGTGATTTAGTTATTTTAAACAAATCTAAAACGATCGTGAATTAGTCAGAACTCTAACTGAAATCTGCAAGTCATCTTTTATGGATTGTCTATTTACACTAACTCTGACGTCTGGGGTAAGACGCAAAGCCAAATTTTTTTCGAATCCGCCTTTTCCCTAACACGCTCTACTTATCCTACTTATCCTACTTATTACTTTTCCCATCACATATCAGATCAGAAAGGCATTGATTTTCAATAAAAATTAAGGAAACTATTTGAAAGTGGAAAAAAATGTCTAACGTGTGTTTAATACTAAAATTGTTATTCGGTAAGGGTTAGGTGTAGGTTTAGTGAGGGCTTTACACTATGTGTAAACCATTTACACTATGTGTTATTAGTGCATACCGTTTAATGTACAACAACACTAAGGTGCAAATAGTAGGCCTGTCTCCCACTATTTAAAAGTATTTATTCTATTAAATGCTAGTTATACAGTGCAAATAGCTGCTGCCTTAATTTGATCATGTTCAATTTTGAAATGAACCAAACTCTTAATGTGTTATGCTTCAATATACTTTGGATAATTAAATCAATGTTACTGTGGTTAAACATGCACAGTTATGTTGTAATCAATGGTATTATATCATGCATTGAATTACACCATGTTTTCCCCCCAATAGGTAAGTAGACCCATTTAAACTATTTCACTAAAAAGTAGGGTCCCACTTTATATTAAGTGGCCCTAATACCTGTGAACTTACATGGTAACTACATGTGTACATAGTATGTAACTACAGTGTAAGTACACATTAGTACATAGTATCTACAGCTGTAACATTTGCGTAACTACACTTATGTAACAACCCTCAGAATGGTATGTGTAAGTACAAATGTGTAACAGGACATTGGTAACAACATTTTTTCACTTCAGTAAGTACACATGTGTAACAGTAATTATGTAACTACATTTTGTAACAACAATATGTAGCCTATTTGTTGTTCCACTTCCACATGCAGTTTTAGATACTGCAGTTACCAGTTGGAATACATGTATTTATGACTGGCAGGACTAATGTTGAATTACAACTAAAGTTTCACCTTGTGATACCAGTGTTACATGGTAACTCCTCAGGGACTGTCCACTTAATATAAAGTGTAATTGTTAAGGTAATTGTTGAGTACATCAACTGGTAACTGCAGTATCTAAGACTGCATGTGGAAGTGGAACAACAAATAGGCTACATGTTGTTACAAAATGTAGTTACATAATTCCTGTTACACTGAAAAAAGTGTTGTTACAAATGTCCTGTTACACATTTGTACTTACACATACCATTACGTGGGTTGTTACATACATGTAGTTACACTAATAATACAGTTGTAGATACTATGTACCAATGTGTACTTACACTGTAGTTACATACTATGTACACATGTAGTTACCATATAAGTTCACAGGTATTAGGGCCACTTAATATAAAGTGGGACCAAAAGTAGTAACTGTAAGATCTATGTAAACATCTTTTGCAAACAATGTACTTTTTTCTGATTTCTGTTTTGCTGATATTTAAAATGATCTCATGATTTGACTATAGACTGTCAAAGTGCTATAGTAATAGCATTTATTTTTCAAATATACACAATTAATTGTTAAAGTAGCCTTTGTAGTATTGGATCATTAAGTGGAAGCGGAAACCAACATCATGAAATGCCTTGCAATTCCCATCCCCACAAGATAATCCAAAAGAACTGTCGCAGGTGTTTCAGACTGTCACAGACTGCCTTGAATACCGTGTAATCACAGGGCAAATAAACTCCGCCTACCTCAGAGGCCAACAAAGGGAAGAACTATCGGGACTGTTCTTGACAAGGATTAAAGCTGGAGCTGAGATGATTGAGATTTGGGAAGAAAAAGTGACAAACAAACCAATAACATTGTGTTTACTGCCTCCATCCTGCCGCCATAATTGTCATTTCTCAACAGGTAATTGTTCTCTACGCTCTGTCAATCAACCCTCAACTTGTCAACGCTAAAGCTGCATTTGCTGTTAGCAGAGATTCCCCTGAGAGAGGGTCACCACACTCTTAATGAAAGAAGATGAGTCCTCCGCTGAAGTTCTCTTTCTCTAACTCTATATTTATGAATACAGATTCTGACCTACAGAGAGCAGAGAAAAGAGAAGACCCTCATACATAAGTTCATGTATTTATGCATAGCTACAACCTTATTTCCCTTCCTTTCTTAGACTTTGAGGTAAATGAAGCCTGAGGTGAAAAAAAAAAAACCTTTGTGTGCTTTGTTTTTACAGAAATGAGAAGCACCAGGGTTGGTGCCATTACAAGTTTAAAGCTAAAGCTAGTCGTATGTTTATCTCGACAATTAAAAACTCCCCACTGACAACTTGGCGCAAACCAGAAACAATGCTCTGAAAAATGCGGTTTCCGCGCTCCCGCTGTGTAGAGGAACTGTTGAACGGTTAGTCCACCCCTGCCCAGTATGCTAGGCCTGTCTCCCATGGGACGGCAACATTTACCCCTTAGCATGAGTCACTATTGATCTATTGTTGTGTTTCTCTCATATGTAGGTTCTCCCCTCAGGTTCTAAGCCGGAAAATCTTTCTTTTTTTTTTTTTTTTTGGTGCAGACACACATACACACACAAAACAGTTTGCTTTTGTTTTTCTTTTCAGGGCTTTTTGTTTTTTTGATTACATAGACTTTCCTTTATAGCCTCTTATTATTCAAGTGGTTTAAACGAACATAACACAGCAATACAATGTATTGTTTGTCCTTTAGTACACTGTGATTCTACACAAAAATTAAACAATATGACTTTGATTCTAATAAAATGTCATACCAAGACTCAGCACAAGCAAAACAATTGCATGTTGTGATTTTGCATCTACGTGCAGTACAAGATGGCGGCCAATAATCATAGAGTTTCTTCTAATTTCTCTAGTAGTGCATATTTCCTATTATCTATCAGAATTCCATAAAGCAGTCTTTAGACAGACAGTCTGGTGTGTATTTATGGGAGCCTGTGAGAACTGAGAGGGTAAGTCTAATAAAATTATTCAGTTTAAAACACAGACTACAATACATTGGAGACTAAATACAGCGAGTAAAATATTATGAATTATAAAGATGTCTTTCTTCACTAAAATTACTGTTCACTGGGAAAATACAAGCCCCAACATAAAGTTATGCTTAAATCTTTGATGTCCAAACAAAGTTTGTCTCCGCAAGGATTGCATGTGTGAACAGAACGCTAGAGCAACACAAATGGAGCCTTGGGCTCATATCTACATATACTGTATCAAGTCCAAATGGGTTGGGAAAGCACAAACGCATTGGTTTCTACTTGAACCCCTTGCTTCTTTTTCTTCATATCTGTGATGTTTTTCCCATGGTTGTTTACAGCATACTCACGGTTTAATTCATCTTAGAAATTGTGTTCAGAGATGTGAATGATATTAGTGCACTGGCTATTTGATTTCAACTATATCAACAAGAGCAAACTAAAGCATAAATAAACTCTTTTGGGTTTTCTTTATTGGGGCTTCAGGCTGAAATGGATTCAGGTTCGATGCATCTTGTGATTTTGGCCAAGTTGTTTGTGCAGGAATCATTTTTATTCAAGGAAAAATTGATCATGTAGTATTGATCATACAAAACAAATATACTTCACAGAAGGTAAATTGCTTTTACAATGGTAGATATTTATGAGCTTCTTGAATTGTAAGCAACAGGAAAATGGACCTTATTTGCAGATGGATTATACTCTGCGCGCGCGTGTGTGTGTGTGTGTGTGTGTGTGTGTGTGTGTGGCCTTCTTCGAAGAACAGGAAAAGGATGCTGGCAGGTTGTGGTGTCAGGATGATGGGATGTGATGGATGTGTTTGGACAGAGGAGTGCCAACTCTGCCCTGTTGCATTACCATCATCCAGTCAGCCAGTTACACTCACAAACACACACTGGGGTATTCCCATTAACGCATTACACATCCGAAACCAATCATGGATGAACCGCTACTTTAATTACCTTCCTTTCTGCGTTACACTATTCCTTGTCTTCAGTCCTTTCTCATTCACTGTCTGCAATTGTACATTTTCAACAGCAACTTGTCACTGGGAAAATATCTTCCAAAGCTACTAATTTGTACCATTTAGGTAATATTACTGTATCTACATTTTAGGTACAAAGATACACACTTTAGGGGTAGATTAAGTACAATGGTGTACATTTGGTGCTATTTTCCAGCATTGACTGCACAACCGATTGGAAAGACAAATATGTCATTTTATTTAATTGCATTTGCATACTTAATAGATTAACATGACCCTAAATGGCATGCACAAATATATTAATTGAAGTGTTCAACATTAAATATTGAATATTTAATCACATGACTGAATGATAACCAAGTATATACATACTGTATGCATACTACTATATTGGCACACACATACATACAGTATATACAAAAAAAAAGAGTAGAGAAAAAAGAGATAGGCTGCACAAAACAACATCACACACATCTGAACCTCTGAAACTTATGCAAATGTTCCATGGATAATGACATAATGTTAATTAACTATGTGTTTAATTAGACCAAGAGCATGTCATTACTTTAAATGCCATTGTTCTTTAATTGCTCTATGGCTTGTTATTTATCGTTAATGCTCTGAATCCACCGTGCTGATTGTCAGATCAGTTGAGGGATGTGAGTTTAACAGACTGCTGTGCATTTGGCAGTCAGGCTCCATTTGACAGTATTTCCTGTCTTCCCGTTTCCTCCTGTTCAAACCGATGCGAGGAAAATGAATCTGCATTAGAGGCCAAATTACATAGACTTCATGTTTAAATCCATTCGGCAGAATCTCACAGATTTTCCTCCAAAATCAGTGCGGAAAATCTGGAAAGAGTCCATGGATTCTGTCTGGACCTGCTGATTGTCCATGCCGTACACAAACAAATATAAAGGCACTGCAGGGGATGAATTATGGAGGTGTGAAGAAGCGTTTCGGAATCTCTCATTGCGCCATTGGACACACAGAGAACACAGTCGTCTGTCCCCATTACCGGATCAGCTACCGGTCCCCCGAGCCCAACGTGTGCGCCGCAGCCGCAGCAATTAGTCGAGTAACTGCCTCAACAGCAAAAACCATAAGCAGATGAGAGGCAGATAGAAAAAGAATGAGGAAGAAAGGCAGGGAGAATTGTAGCAGCGAAGAAGACAGGGCATGGATATAACCTTGGGAAAATGGGTGCCTGATTATCATAGAATTAATGTGCACATTTATTACATAATATTCTCATAGATGTTTATTGGAGCTAGGGGGAACCTTTGCTCTTTGCTGAGAGGAATATGATTATGTGTGACTTAATTATCATATATGAATTAATATAGCTACCGTGGTACCTGCTACCGTTTAACATGCACAGTAAAATCAAAAAAACTTCTTGGAATGGAAAGGTATGGAAGCTTAGATGTTTATGTTTGCTTTTGTTGCTATTGTCATACATTTAATGTGTGTTTTTGAGTGTTCTGTTTCACATATAGAGCGACGCTATGTCAGATCCATCCATCCATCGGTATCCAAACTATTTTGCACATGTGACTGTTTGATCAGCTGGGCTGTAAATGTGACTAATAACTCCAAAGCTGCAGGAAAATGACATCATTCCAGTACAGAACGAACACAGTCCCAAACCCTTAAGCACAGACTGTGTCCTCACCAGTGACGTCAAAGGCAGAAATATAGAAATAGCATGACAGCAGACAGCAACCGAATGACATGGTGCCCAAATTCTTAGTCTGTCTCTCTAAATGTCTCTGACCAGGTCCATGTGGAGAGGAGCAATATTATCTGTTTGACTAAGAGGCTCGAATGTCCGCCTATCTCAATAAACACAGACCCCAGACACGAATGGACAAATAAACCTGTTAAAATTGGCGCATGTTCCCTGCTCTACCTTTCTATCTCTATTTGCTAAGGTGAGAAGTGCTGAGTACAATAAGGAGTGTGTGTTTACCCGTCAAACACAGCTCTCCAACTGCTGAGACTGAGACCCAACATTAGTGTAATGCAGAACATTACCCACTTCTGTCCTGGGGCCAGTGGCATAAACATGGCCATTGTGTTAAGACTGTGTCTTAAGTACTAGTACGACCAACTAGCGGTTAGTCAAAGGGCTAGGCGGTTAGGCAATTAGACCAGTTTTTATGTAACTGACTTGTGAAAAAAATCTGATGACTAACTTGTAAAACTAATCTTAAGTGTGTATGCAAAGTTCCCCAAAAGAAAATGCAGATGCTTGTACTAATACATACCACATGGCCTTTATTATTTTTGGTGAAAGATTATGAAAACAAGTGTTTTCTAAGAATAACATCTATTTATGAATCCAGACATTAAGTAAGCAAATAGGGTCCACGCTAATTTAATGTTGTCTTCAAAAGGTTTGTAAATAACGTGAGTCATGTTTTTATGTTATTGTCTTCCTAATATGACTGCAATTCTCCTCGGATTTTTGTGTCAAGTAGTGTGAACAGTCCTATATTATTACATTGATAATAGCAGTAATAATTTGGTGAATTTCATTGTTTTTATTGAAAGAAGCTTCAAGGGGAGATAAAGCCTACAGCTGTAGACATCCTCCCTCTGGCTTTCCTCTGCTGCGCTGGAATCTCGCCCAGAGTGGCGGAATGAAAAAGCAGCCACGTCGATTTCCATTATTAGGCATCAGGTGCTGAGGCTGGACTGGACCCATGCTCCATTGCTCCTACCCTCCTGCACTGCGCCTTTTAACCCTAATTGACAGTCTTACGTCCTCCCTCTGCCTGCTGCCCAGAGCATTCGCCAGGCAGAGATAGAGAGGGAGGGGGCACTGTGCACATATGCTTGCTGTCTGTGCTGGCGCGTGTGTGCCTGCTGCGTTTGATATCTCTGAAGGCTACATTGGATGAGAGTTTGAAAGAGTCAGCACCTCTGCAGCTGTGCCAGCTCTTCTTCTCTAATAGATAGAAAAATACGCTGCTTTTGAGACTGCTCACGTTAATGATACACGGCACTTAAAAGAAATAGCAGGAGTGCAGAGTTTCAGCTTCATGTGACCAATGAGACGCACTCAGCAAACCCAGATGGGCATATCCAGAACCCCAAAGAACTTTGTTAGAGCCGTGCTGTTATTTAGTGCACTTTGTTCTCAGGTTAGTTAAGTGTGCTGTAAGGATTTTTTCAACAAAATTCCCTAATATCTGACATATATCACTGAAATAGGTGTCCTGAGAAATTATACTTGATTGTGACAACCCACAACTCAAAAACAGCAATAAGAGCCAGGCGAGTATCCTGCACCTTTTATCCAATCAGAAATGATTCAATAAGAAACACTAGCCACTATCCTGATCTGTGACGTCGGTAGCAGACAAAGAGAAATGTAAGTCGGTTTCATGCTTTTAAGGACACTTCAAAAATGTGGTCACTGGTAAAACTAGAAGAAATATTTTTTTAGTTAGATGTTGCTTCCAAAACAAAGAGTACTGGGCAACTGTTTGACAATAGAGCGCTGCAGTGACGGCATATTTTTGGTTCTCTTGACACAAACCCAATGGGATTTTTTCATTGGCTTTTTGATTATTGCAGAAAATAAGTGACTTGGCAGCCACATCTTTCAATGCACATATTTTTTTATTTTAGGCATTTAACCAAAAACCCATTCAAAACACCCACTGACCTGAAAACGACGGAACCGGAAGTGCAAAAATGCTAACTCGCTTCTGGGATTTGGCCAGCAAAATAAAATCATCCCTCCTGCACTCTATGGATAAACATTCTTTTTGTTTCCACATGGAGTAGATGCAACATATAACAGCAGGGGCTAACTAGGCCATGATAACCAGCCAAACCTAGACCCCTTTAGCAAAACAGCTACATTTTACAATGGCACCTTTCAAGGTAAGCTTTATTCCTGGAGTCAAAAGCTTCATAATTAGAGAAGGAATGTTTTAGACAGAAGTCAAACCGAGACGCTACGTTAATGTGTGAGCACAGCTGAGTAAAAGCCTCACTTATCCAGACTGGAATTAAGGGGAAGAACACATTAAGAAGATTCAACTCATTAGCGGAGCTTTAAAGTGACGCCCCTCCCTGACTAATCCTTGTGCTGTGGCACCCTGGGTAATAATGCTACAGCCGCGAGCACAATACACACGCTACCGTCTGCTATTCTCACAAGCTGCCATTTCTTCCATGCGACACCACAACATGGATGCACGCACAAACATTCCTCATCTATGTTGAAACAGACAAAATGAGCAGACATGAAATAACCTTTATTTAGGCAGTGCTACTCAGACAGTCTGCCTCATTTGTATGTGGTACAAAGTCTTGATTCACCGGCCTCTGTTCATGGATTTTTCACTTACTAAAGAAAATCCAACATCTTTGAAGAATATTCTTGTTTTTTTTTTCTCACATGCCTTCTTTAGTGCTTTCAGGTACACTCAAGAACCCTTCATCTCTGGGACAAATGTAGTCCTCTCTGTCTCCTTCTTATGTACTCTCTGTTTTAGATGAGGCAAAAACTCAGTTCAAAAGCAGTGTTTCATCCCATCTCTCGAGCAGGTGTGACATGCTCAATGACTCGAAGTGACACTTTATGCCTCTCTGAAATTTTATTAAGATGCAGCTTGTGATAATATGACCAAAGAACATATTAGACCCAGGATTTGTTAGGCTGTGACACTATATTTTTACTAGTCCATGCAACTGAGATACAAAAGCTTGTGTGTCTCCATCAACAGATTCAGGCTGCTTTCAGTGTCATACAATTCAGTGCAAAAAAAAGTTGCTTATAGTTTCAGTCAGCCATTGGATTATACTTGGTTGTTTTCAGTGGTAGTTTGTATGAATTTTTACTTGAACATGAATGCTCCATTTCAACTCCACCGTGGTTCATAAGTAATGTGTTTTGTGCTTTTTCACAATTCTAACCCTAACCCTAAAACAGTTTTCACCAGATAGAATAAGTGACTAGTTGACAGACTAAGGGGTCATTTAAACGACGCCATTTTCAGCTAAAAACAGAAAACTTTATATGTGTTTTGCCCATTCATTTACACAACAGTGGCGTTTTGGGGTGCCCGTTTTTTGAAAACGATACTTTTATCGGCTCTGTGTAAACAACAAAAGCGTGAATGATGTCGTCATACGCATGTATATTACTTGTTCAGTCTATAGGAGTGTAACGTTTCTTTACAAAGTGGCATCGCCATCTACTGGTCTGGCAGCAGAATGCAGTGATTATAGTTGTTTTTTCTTGTGAACAGGGATCGTTTGACAACATTGTTGTCTGGACGCGAAAAAAGCAAAGGTACAACTTTTCAGTTTTTAGTACATCATTGTTGTGTAAACATACATGCATCAACTAATAGTGGCAGAACCAATCGTTTCTTGGTACAGCAACCTAATTTCAAGCATACTGATTGATCCCAGTCACAGATCTGCATTTATTGATTGAGTTGATCTTCGATTGTCCCAGTTCCATAATGCCCTGAGGTGTTGTGGAGAACATTCTGAAGGCTTTATGATTTACTCTGTTCGGTCATTTCGCTTGCAGGTTCCATTCCAGTGTCATGACCTCAATATACACAAGTGTAGTTGCGCTGCACAGACCCTTTTCTTCCCCTCTGGATAAATGAAAGTGACTCACAAAGAATGGGTCTGTTTCCTGATACCATTTTCAATTACCATAGGAACAACTAGGGCAGCACCACTCCATAAAACATGGACACTTACGCAATCTGCTCTTCACACAACATCACTCTTATCAGAAAATCCCTCTGTGTGTTGAAAGCGATCAGTCCGGGGCCACTGAAGTCCTGTGGGCCCCAGTTAATGGCTCTCATCAACTATATTTATAAAATGCCCCTTGGCCCTAGAACAGAAAAAAAAGCTATGTCATGAGGGAAATATGGCCAAGCTCTTGAAACTCCTTTTTTTTCAGTCTGATTTGTCATTATGCTGTGTACTAATCTAGCGTTTGTCATTTTGATGGATACGTGGGTAACGAGAGAGGGCGGGCGAGCTACGGTCTATACTTTTAAAACCCTTCATGCACTTACAGATGTAAGCAACCCACTCTGTAGATGTAATCAGAGCGATCCTTCCTCAACAGCCAGTTGGGGTTTGTTTATTTCCTGCCACAATTTGTCTTTATATGCTCGCTTCACAAGTGGAAATGTAGGCAGTCATCATCCCACCGGCAGTTATTAACCCCTCAGGGCTGCTGTGGAGGTGGAGTTACTTCAGGAACGGTGCATGTCTGGGGTCTGCGGGGGTTGTCAGAGCAGGGTTATTATAGCTTTCAAAATCACTAGTTTTGTTTTGTATTTTGATTTTTAATATCGGCTTATGCATCAGTTGGTTCTAATGGTGCATACATATTTGTTTCCTCACCAAAGTTCGCAAACTTTATAGCATTCGATTTTACACACATATATATATATATATAAACATTACATTGGTTTGTCTTAGTCATAGGTTTCACTACCAATAATTTCATGCCTGGCAGTGTTCAGAATAGTGCAGAACATTTACATTTCAGCTCAGCGTGGCCGCAGGTAAGCACAACATCCTGTAAGAAACGCCATCTAAAAGATGATGATCGGTGACTCAGTGCTGATCTGCATGATGAGGAATCTTTTCCTGTAGCTGAAGGAACATTTTGCTCCTTGTGTCACTCAGCTCCATTCAGTCAATAAAACTTATATAAAAAAAGCAAAGCAAAAGAAAGACAAAAAATACAGACTTGGTGACAAAAGAGATGGATGGGGATGCGGTTGTGAATATTTTTTTGAAGGCTGCGGACACAGCGCTGACAGTGCTGCACAAAAGGAACGCGCTACACCTGTTTTCAGTCCACTAATTGGAAATTTTAGCTGAATAGAAACATAAAACATGCTTTGTTCATGGTTGTATTTTCTTTGTTTTGTGTCTATTTGATTAATTTCATGTGCAGGTAAAATAATGGGCAAAAATAAGACTCAGATTATGCATGCACATACACATGCATTGTCAGGTTCTGAAATAGTCATAGAGCGCTCTGTCCTGAGCTCACAGTTTGTACAAAAGGACACTCACTTACAAATCAACATCTCATATCTGTCACTCCAGTACCGGAATGCAGTCGTTCTTCCCACCAAGCATTAATTAGTCGATGGAGGTTAACAGAGTTTCCATGTGTGTATGGTCAATTAGTCCAGGGCTGTTATGTTCCCCACCTAGTTTTTATCTTTGTAGAAACCTTTCTGCAAAAAAAAAAAAAAAAATTATCCGGATACCCTTGGGATCTTTCAGTTTAACAGCAATGTTCAGTGGAGGTTTGCCGACAGTGTCTTTTACAATGTAACCTCATTCACATTTATTCAGTGTAGCATTTCAACAACAAAAAAAAAGCATTGTATGCACCTACATTTAGCATAATGACTGGATCTTGGGGTTAAGGAGTTGAAATCATTTAACATAAGTACTAAACTTAGCATAACTTATGCTGTACCCTTTGTGCTACATATATTAATTATACCTCAAACCTACGCTTGTTAAGGAGATGTGCTGTTTTTTTTCTGAGCACAACTATTTAATAAGTCTGGTGGGCATTATTATATACAGTATAATGACATAGAAGTGATGGGCATGACCAGATCTAGGGACTATATAATCAAATAATTGCAAGCCAGTGAACACCTTAGCAACCACACGATATTGCACATAAAGCAGTCAAAATACCCCCCCCCCCCTCCTCTAGTTTTCATGGTGGAGTGATATGCATGAACAAACACGTTAGCTTCAGAAAATGTAAAGACATTTTAGTGTTCTCTCTCTCTCTCTCTCTCTCTCTCTCTCTCTCTCTCTCTCTCTCTCTCTCTCTTTCTATTTTGAAACACATAACACATGCACTCACGCTCCTGCCATGAAAAGGTCAGTGTTGTGGGCAGTGATAAGAAGCTGGTTATCTTTTGCATGCTTTCTGTTTGTGATGCACTAATGAGCCAAAGGTATTCGGGGACTGCAACATCTGTCACAGAATGCCTGATGCAGTCACTGCAAGCATAAATTACCAGTTGTGCTGGCTTCAAAGTGCATGCCATCACCTGTCTTTTACTTTCTTTCTTCAAACTCTGCCTCTTGCTCATTTAATTGCCAAACAATAATATTTAGCAAATTGAAGAATAAGAGACTCTTGCAAAAATACTAAACGGCAGCAACAACATTAACAGCAGCTATAAATGATAAATGCACACCCGTGACTATACATTTTATATTAATAAGCTGCTGCATAGCTTGGTAGCCATAAACAGCCTACAGTTAAACTATTTATTGAACATTGGTGTCTTGTCATGCTGCTTCTGTCTGTTCCATTTCTGTGTCTTTGTGTCAGCATACATGCAAAGCTACAAGAGGTCAATGATTTTACCACAGGGTGTATCATGGTAACACTCTACGGAAGCAGAGTGTTTGCCAACAGACACAGATACACATTCAACTGTCCTGTGTTCACACATCTATCAAAATGAAAGGCTGCCAGGTTTCATTTGCAAGCACGCTTTCTTGACAAACGAGCTACCACAAGGCTGAGAGAGAGAGAGAGAGAGAGAGAGAGAGAGAGAGAGAGAGATAGAGAGAGAGAGAGAGAGAGAGAGAGAGAGAGGAATGTGCATGCAAGCAAATCGCAACAGATTGGACCGCCCCTCGTTTTAAGGACAAAACACCCATGCGCTATGATAGGCCCCTGTCTCTGACCTATCAAAACCCGACTGCTTGTTGTGACCACCTGTGCTTGTTGCTCAGGTCTAAAAGTGTGACGGGCCTTTCAGCTTCAGTTAGGCTCACTTCACAGCCAGGGTTGTGGGAACACTAATGGCTTCTCCCTTCACTTTTGAAGGGCCTGCCGCTGTGTAGCTAAGGCCCGGTTCTTTTCACCTTGTCTGATGCTTGTCTGCGAAACCCTTTGCCCGCAGGGCCCTTAATGAGCAGGCCGCAAGGAGCAGCGGGCCAAAATGGAACCTGTCTGCTATTCCTAGCCTTTTGTGTTTTTCCTTCTCTAATGGGCTTTCAAGCAGTCTGCCTTTGTGTGTTCTCTTTCTCACTCACACTTTCTTTCACTTCCTCTATCGCTATCTCTATTCCACGTTGCTTAAAAAATACCCCCTTAGCGCCGTTCTGCAGCGAGCAGCTGAATGCATTGTCTTTAATATGTCTCTGGACACAGTGTGTCTGTACATATGTTTATGTTAGAGTGTATTCACTAACGTAGGCGTGAGCGTTAGCTTTAATGGTGAGGTGCGCATGAGAGAGAGCTGTTGATGGCATCGGATGTGCAGGCGTGTCTGTGCAGTCCCAGAGTGGATTGTTATCGCTTTTCATCAATATTGCTTCTTCATCATTACTGAGAGACAGAAGAACGAGAAATAGAGACACCAAGCAGGATAAAAGATAGCCTAACATTGCTGTTATTGTAGATTTACTGTTCCTAACAGCATTAGACCAAGCGCCAGGACCATGGTTGAGTATCACTGCAGTAGGTGAACATATCAGATGCATTATATCTGCTGAAGGTGGCACGGTGGCTCGGGTGTAGCACTGTCACATCACAAAAGGAAGGTCCCCGGTTTGAGTCACGGCTGTGTGGAGTTTTCATGATCTCCCTGTTTTGGTTTGGGTTTCCTCTGGTTTCACTCACAATCTAAAGAATGGAGCTTACGGCTGTGGACAGTAAATTGACCATTGGAATGTGTATGTCTTTGTTTGCAACCGTCCAGGTTGTGGGCGATTGATAAGAATATTAATGCTAACAGATTGTATTATGGACCTCCTTTTTCTTCTTCAGAATTTCTTGCAAATCAAATGCAGGTGTGTAAGAACAGGTTTGGAAATAAACTGTGGAGGACGGTAGCCCTCCAGAAGCAGTGCTGAATAGCTTTGCCGTCTGTCGTCTTTGCACAAAATGGCCAAGGGAATTTGTCTGTAGAGGTAAAAATGTGTAGAAGTGTATAGAACGAATTTGCTATCCTCATTTTCTCACCCTCATTCCTGAAACCCCTGGACAGCAGTGTTGTGCCAAGTGACAATATTGAACTGCTCATCAAGTCAGTCTGAGGACTCAAGAGGCTGATTGGAAGACAGGGAAGTCAATCACACCTCTCATTTTGGTCTCATCTTAGCTCTATATTGTTAGACTGAGGTGTAGGTGATGTAAGTCTGGTCTCAAGGGGCATTAGAAACTCAGACAGGAAGAATATGTAGTATGATGAGGGCTTTAGGAGTTGCACACTAATCTTTCGACATGTGTCGGGGACAAATTATTTCAAGGACAGATCTGCCACATGAATCCCTAAAGAGGAGGAAGTGTACAAACCCTTAGATTCAATATTCTGTTTTTGCCCGCTTTAAAGGAGTACACAACCAAACCATAACAAATCTGCTTTTATTGCATTTTATTGTACAGTTCTGAAGGTCAGTGAGCTGTGGCAAAACAGCAACCCACAGATCAGATTAATGCACTACTTTCCCCACAGTGTCCACCTACTGTACAAATATGTTCTTGATCACCTTTCTTTCCAGTGTCAGAAAGGCTTTAGAAAAGCAATTTTACGCTCAATATTAGATACTGATCTTAAAGAGAAAACTGCTAGAAAAGTCATGATTCTTCTGTATGGCTGTCTCGAGTGCACACCATTGCAAGATGACACATGTCCCCAAACTCCCATAATTTACAATCCGCTCTGCAGTCTGTATGTTTGTGAGTGTGTCTAGGCACACATCCAGAGTTCATTTACAGATCTGTAAGGGGATGATGAATTAAGCTCATATGAACGAAACATAAAAATCATATATTACACCTGACACCTGAGCTGCGTGACCACCGAAGGTTGCCTTTACTATGATGCACTAATAATTCATCTATGCTTATCTCCTGTCATGGACGCTGGTCACAGGAGCACCACCTTTCCCGTTTGTTGTCTTGGAAGCAACTCCCACTTCCTCCTGCAGTTTGACCCATTTCCTTCTCTCTCTCTGTCTTCTGTCTTCTCTGAGTTTCAGGAAGAGCTTACTAAAGGTTAGCTAATCAGCTACATCTGACATCTTTATCAAAAGCACCACATTCAGCCACATGCACACACGCACAAACACCCACACCTGTCAGATTCTCAGCCATCAGGACAGATCAACAAGATTAGGTCTCCTTTCTTCACAACATAACTCACACTATAGTGGTGTATGTGTGTGTGTAGTCAGTGAAAGCATGTGCGGCTGAAAGTGGTCCACACCACAAAACCAGAGACTCTTTCTCCTTTCCAGTCACTTTTCACAGTGATTACTGTGTTCGATAGTGGGGTAACGTGAAATTACTTATTGACTAGAGGTGAGAAAGTTATTTACGAGGTCGATGGCTAATTCCCCCTTGGCTACTTCACAGGGCTGAGGTGTTTATGCACTGCAGGAGGAGGGGACAACACAATAAAACACATCATATGTCACCCAGGCTTCTGCAGCCTATCCTGCTGATTTCTATGGTTGTGAATTTGTAAGAGAAGAGGGAAATCTTGAGTGCTTTTTAAAGCAGAAAGAACTGTCATTAGCAGTGAAAGCTAACCGAGTACAATGTGACATCTTTGAAGGTTGTGGGCAACATACTGCAAACTAGACACCTTTTTTTGCATCCATGACCTATTAATAATATGTCTATTATATACACAAGGACTTGCCACGAGAATGCTAACATTAGCAATTCACTTCTCTTTAGTGTGGCCTTTTATTTAAAAATATTAAATGATTCCTAAGCCGTGAATTACCTGATCAAGGTCTTAATGACAGAAAATGCCCAGGCGGCAATAGCATACACACACACACACACACACACACACACACACACACACACACACTGCCTGACATATGTCTTCAGCAAGAGACCACACCTTTGCACCTGCCATAGCGACATTAGCATAACGCATACCTCATTAATCCGATCCAGGGCACAGCCCGTTATAGATTTGCTCTCAAGTCCTCAGCCAAGACAAACGAGGCAAATGATCTGAACAGAAAACGATACGCTTAGATTGTGAAGATGGTCAGAAAATAAGGCAGGGGTAAACAGCCAGACCAATTACAGGGGTGCACTGTACGAATCAAAGCAGTGTTTTTAGGAAATAAATCAAATTGATTGGTTGTGCCTTAGATAAGATCTCATCTGGCACTAGGTAGACTTAAAAACACAGTGGGTTGTAAGCACAGGGACCATCTAAAGGAGGTCTGCTCTTGATGGATAAGCTGAGCTTACATGAGTATCTCCTTGTGAGAGCTCCTGGCTCAGCAACCTTCACCACCAACAAGGTTGTCTTTTACTATTCAGCAACATTTGCCAGACAAATAATTGTCAAGTAAAATTTATTTATTTTTCACAATACACATTTCAAAGCAGATTTACAGAACATAATACTGTTTTATGTAATGCCTTTTAAATGTAGAGCGTTTTAGTGCTGGGTGATATTTTTGTCACAGGTCGAGGTGGGCCAAGCCAGACTGCACCCACCCCTAGACCAGGATCACCCTGAGGAGCGTGTCAAAGGAGGAGGCAGGAGACAGGAATAAAAAGAATGACAGGCTTTATTAAATATAAAAACAATTTGAAAATCCTAATCTAAAATTCCTCTTCCTTCCTCTTCCCAGGAATCCAAGGCAAGTGGGGGGTCAGGCTCACTTCCTTCTGGCGCTGGTGCCAACTCGCAGTGGTAGGTACTGAACAGGTGGGTATCGCAGGTGAGTAATTGAGTCAAGCTTACTTCCTTCTGGCGCTGGTGCCAACTCACAGTGGTAGATACTGAACAGGTGGGTATCACAGGTGAGTGGGGGGTCAGGCTTACTTCCTTCTGGCACTGGTGCCAACTCCCAGTGGTAGGTACTAAACAGGTGGGTATCGCAGGTAAGTAAATGAGTCAGGCTTACTTCATTCTGGCTCTGGTGCCAACTCACTGAACAGGTGAGTATCACAGGTGAGTATCGCAGGGGAGTAGGTGGATCAGGGCTCACAGGAGTTGTAAAGGGTGGGCACTTCGCACCATACAGGTGGGTTTCAGGGCTACAGCAGACTCAAGTCGCAAGCGGAGCGGGGCTTTGGCTGGCACAGACAGAATCAACACTTCAAATAGAGGTGAATAGCTCTCACATGGGTGGCAGGAGACAGAGTCAATAGCTGAACAGGGCTTTCACTGGGACAGACAGCATTCAAACTTCAAGCAGAGGTAAACAGTTCTCACGTGTGTTGCAGGGGACAAAGTCACAAGCTGAGCGGGCGTTCACTGGAACAGACGGAGTCAACGCTTCAAATAGAGGTGAACAGCTCTCACGTTGGTGGTAGGAGACAGAGTCATAAGCTGAGCAGGGCTTTCACTGGGGCAGACAGCACACAAACTTCAAGCAGAGGTAAACAGTTCTCACGTGTGTTGCAGGGGACAAAGTCACAAGCTGAGCGACGTTCGCTGGAACAGACGGAATCAACACTTCAAATAGAGGTGAACAGCTCTCACATTGGTGGTAGGAGACAGAGTCATAAGCTGAGCAGGGCTTTCACTGGAGCAGACAGCACACAAACTTCAAGCAGAGGTAAACAGTTCTCACGTGTGTTGCAGGGGACAAAGTCACAAGCTGAGCGACGTTCACTGGAACAGACGGAATCAACACTTCCAATAGAGGTGAACAGCTCTCACAGGGGTGGCAGGAGACAAAGTCATAAGCTGAGCAGGGCTCTCACTGGGACAGACAGCATAAACTTCAAGCAGAGGTAAACAGTTCTCACGTGTGTTGCAGGGGACAGAGTCACAAGCTGAGCGACGTTCACTGGAACAGACGGAATCAACACTTCGAATAGAGGTGAACAGCTCTCACAGGGGTGGCAGGAGACAAAGTCATAAGCTGAGCAGGGCTCTCACTGGGACAGACAGCATAAACTTCAAACAGAGGTAAACAGTTCTCACGTGTGTTGCAGGGGACAGAGTCACAAGCTGAGCCGGGCTTTCACTGGGACAGACAGCATACAAACTTCAAGCAGAGGTAACCAGTTCTCACGTGTAGTGTGCACACGGGGGCTTTTCCTTCTGACATCCAACAGGTGACTGCAATCGATCTTGCTAGACTCTTATGATGGACGGTAGACCAGCATAACACATGGGGAGTGCACGGCGATAAAAGGTAAATCTTCCACACACACACGACAGTCCAATTCCAAACATGCAACGTGATGGGAAACGTCAATTTCAGCACTACAAATCCACTCTTCAAGTGCAAAGTAAGGCCAACACTCACCCAGAGGTCTCGATCTGAAGAGCCGATGATAGTCAGAGTTGGGACAGATGCGGTGAATAATTTCCTCACCACTACAAGCGGCTTCACTTCGCTGGTTTCAATGGCCGAGGGGGAGGCTAGAGATCGACAAGGAATCAGTATATTTCACTCAGTGCGATGTATACAACGTGATCCAAGCACTTCAAACCAGTATCCAATTTAGTGTAGAAAACATGCGGTTATGAGATTCAATTTGTCAATCGCTCATCTCACTCTTTCCCAGTCCAGACGACGAATTCCACTCTTCAAAACTGCCCTCGGATCCCACAAGCAACACTCCTCTTCTTTCACGATGGTCCTTCAGCTGCAACACTCCACAAACATTTCCCAACGGGAGAGAACCACACCAGATCGCCGGGGGAAGACAAAGAAACAACCACACAACGCGGAGGGAGAACACACAGCCTTCTCTTTCTCTTGTGTTTTATCCTCTCCAAACACTGGCGCCACCTCAATCAGGCACTCAAAGTGAAGTCCCCGCACCTGTTGCCAATCTGCCATTTAGTTGTCATGACGACAGACACACACACAAGCCCGGGGACAGTGTTACACTAAAAGTGTCCCGGCGGGAACACTTCTCTGATGGGATTAGTTCCGGGGATTATTTGTCACCCCGTGACATACCCCCCTGCCAAACCGTTCTAGTCCCGAGAACGGTCTCCAGTCACCCAGTCTCCGTACCTGGCTGGAGGCTGACCCCGATTCTCTCGCTGAGAACGTCGTGGTGGGGAGATGGGTGCTTCAGGTCGTGGTCCTAGGCCTAGGCCCCTCGGGATCACTGCCCATCCTACCAGCGGGGGCATCCAAGGCGTCTCGGCCGGTGGGTCCTCTACCACTGGCTTTGGGTAATTCGGGCAAGGGCGGATCAGGTTACGGTGTAACACCCGTTCGGGGCCCGTCTTCCCTTCGGGCCGTAGGGCATATACAGGTTGGTCCGGATGGGGTTGTCGCTGAACGACGTATGGCTGGGCCTCCCATCGGTTGCTCAATTTTCCCTTCCCTTGTCGGCGATTGTCCCGTAGCAGCACCCTCTCCCCGGGCAGTAGCGGGGCTTCTCGGGCCGTCCTATCATACAATCTCTTGTTCTTTACCGCCGCCTGATTAATCCGGCCAGCGACCTGTTCGTATGCGGACTGGAGGCGTCGGTGATGGTTCGCTACCCAGTCGGACAGACTACTTCCCTCTTCTCCCCCAGTGGTTCCCATAAGCATATCCATTGGGAGCCTCACATGTCGGCCGAACATCAGGTAGGTAGGGGCATAACCGGTGGTACTGTGTATGCTATTGTTGTACGCCTGCATCACGGCTGGGAGCCGATCAGCCCAGTGGCCCTGCTGCTCTTCCTCCAAGGTTCCCAACAAGCCCAGCAAGGTTTGATTGAATCGTTCACACCCCCCGTTCCCTTGAGGATGATAAGGGGTCGTATGGGTCTTCTTACATCCGTACAGTTGGCATAATTCATGAATCACCTTTGACTCGAAGTTGGCCCCTTGGTCCGAATGGAGGATTTCAGGGCATCCGAATGGCTGGATCACGTACTTCCAGAGGGCGTTAGCAGTGGTCAGGGCAGTTTGGTCCATAGTGGGGATGGCCCAAGCATGTTTGGTGAACAGATCGGTGACAACAAGAATATTCTGGATCTGGTCCACCGGCCGTCCCAGGGTGAGGAAGTCCATTGCCACCATATGCAGAGGTGCCCTGGCCTGAATCGGGACCAGCGGTGCCCGTTTCTCTCTCCTGGACTTGAACAAGGTGCAACGTGGGCATCTCTGAAGGTAAGTCCTGGTGGTACCCTCCATCCCAGGCCAGTAGAAATGTCGTCTCAACAAAGCCAATGTCCTCTCCTGCCCTTGATGTCCCATCCTAGCATGGTACGCCTCCAGTAACGCCTGCCAACGACCTGCAGGGACCACGATCTGACAAACCTCCTCTCCTCGGCCGGGGTCCTGGAGCGTCCTACAGAGCACCCCATCCCTCAAGTAGAGCCTTTCCCTCTGTCCCAGCAGGCCTCGCACACTTCGGGTCTGAGTTCGACGTTCCGCCCCCTCGGGCCAGGTCTTCTGTTCCAACCATGTCCGTACCCGCAACACATCTCCATCTTCGCCCTGCCACAGTCTCCATCGTTGTGGGTCCCACCCCCAACACGGAGGGGGGTCCTCAGGCGTCTGCCCTGGGGCCTCTACAACTCCCACCATTAATCCCTCGTCGGACCCCAGTCCTGAGGCCGGTGTATGGCCTGCCGATCCTTCACCCGGTAACCTGGATAGCACGTCAGCGTTGGTGTGCTCTCTCCCTGGCCGGTACTGGATCTGATAGTCAAAGTTGGCCAGTTGCGCCACCCAGCGTTGCTCCACTGCCCCTAGTTTGGCCGTTTGTAGATGCACCAGCGGGTTATTGTCTGTGACAACTCGTACCTTGGCTCCCCACAAGTAATCTTTAAATTTTTCACCCAGCGCCCACTTCATGGCCAGTAGCTCGAGTTTAAAGGAGCTGTAGTTCGAGTCATTCTTCTCTGCGGGGTGTAAGCTTCGGCTTGCATAGGCGATGACTTTCTCCTCTCCTTGTTGTTTCTGCGCCAACACGGCTCCCAACCCCAGTTGACTAGCATCGGTGTACAGGATGAATGGTTGAGTAAAGTCGGCATAGGCCAGTATCGGGGCCTGCAAGAGTTCCTGCTTGAGCTGCTGGAAAGCGGCTTCGCAGGCGGGGTCCCATTGAATGGAAGGGGACCCTCGACCCCGTGCTCGACCCGTGCCTCCCAACAGCTGGTTAATGGGTTTGGCAATTTTGGAGAAGCCCTTAATGAATCGCCTATAGTAGCCCACGAAGCCCAGGAATGACCGAACTTGGCGCACTGTCTGGGGAGCTGTCCACTCTTGCACCGCCCTCACTTTTTCTGGGTCGACGGAGATCCCCGCCGCACTGACCACGTGCCCCAGAAACTTAACCTCCTTTCGGAAGAGCTGACACTTGTCCGGCTGTAACTTCAGCCCATAGCGCTCTAGGGAGCTGAAGACTTGCCCAAGATGTTCCAGATGGGACTTGAAATCGGGAGAGTAAGTGATGATGTCATCCAGATAGACGAGGGTGGTATCCATCACTTGGCTGCCCAAACAACGCTGCATCAGCCGCTGCAATGTGGCTGGAGCGTTGCAGAGGCCGAACGGCATACGGTCCCACTCATAGAGACCGAAAGGGGTGGTAAAGGCCGTCTTCTCCCGGTCACGCTCGTCCATTTGTACCTGCCAATAACCGCTGGCCAAATCGAGGGTGGAGTACCAGGCAGATTGAGTGAGGCTCGTAAGCGAGTCTTCAACCCGCGGCAACGGGAAAGCATCCTTCTTGGTTACCTGGTTCAACCGGCGGTAATCTACACAAAACCTCCAGGAACCCGTCTTCTTACGGACCAACACTATTGGTGCGGCCCAAGGGCTGCTGCTCTCACGGATAATCCCTCTGTCAAGCATTCCTCGCAACAGGGTACGGACCTCCGTGTACAAGGTCGGGGGTACAGGTCGGTAGCGCTCTCGGCTCGGTGCAGCGTCCCCAGTGGGAATCTGGTGTTTTACCACATCCGTGCGGCCATAGTCCTCTTCGTGAGTAGAGAACAGGTGTTGCCATCCCCTCAAGAATTCTTGCAGTTGTCCCACTTGTTCTTCCTCCAGCCCGTCACCCCGTAAAGACTCTCCCTTCAAGTGAGCAGGCAATCCTCCTTCTATCTCCTCCACTCCTGGACCGGCCCGCGCTAAAGCCACTTCGACCACTGTAGGACTCACCCGCTTAAAGTTGACTTCGCCCTGCTCACGAACCTGCTGCGGTCTTACTGAGGTCACCCGGGCCAAACATTGGTGATGATACAGGTGGACAAGGAAGGGGTTCGTGTTCCTCACCCTTACTGAGACTCGGCCTCCCTGAACAGTTGCCAGTCCTCGAGCTATCTCCACCTTGGGACCCTCTTCGTGGGGCTCCACCATCACCCACTCTTGCGGATGGTAACGTCGAGGGGGCAGCCTGGCCCAGACTACAGCCTCACTTCGAGCTGGGATAGACAGGGCGTAGCGGCAGGCCACTCTTCCCGTGCTCTCCCGGTCATGCTGTTTTTCAGCCAGACATATCCGGCGGCAATCGGCCCTGATACGGTCCCACTCCTGTCCGGCCGGGGTTACAGCTGTTCGCGCCGGTCTACCTCGGAATAGCTCCTCCCAGCAATCCGAGATGACATTCATCCCAATCAGGGCACGATGGGACCCTAGACACGGGTCTCGGACAACTACCACCCCCTTCTGAGGCACTACAACTCCATGGATCTCCAAATCGGTCACAAGGTATCCTACGTATGGTATGTCCAGTCCATTTGCCCCACGCAGCGTCAACCAGGGAGCATCCACAGGCGATCTACCGTTGGTGCCAAACAGCTCATGGGCCAAACTCTCAGAGAATAAGGTCACTTGGGAGCCTGTATCCAAGAGACAATGTATCTCCTGACCATTAACTTGGGCCACCACCACTGGGCAGCGGCCTATCAAGCGACCCTGAGGGGATGTGGAAGAAGAGGGGTCTAATACGGGGGTCCCGACCACTTGACCCACAGTGGCCGGAGACTCTAAAAACCCCCTTGTGATGCCCGTCGGGCAGAGCATTGGCGAAAGTAATGCCCCGACTCTCCACAGCCATTACAAATGGGCCGCCCATGTTCGTCCCACTGGAATCGGGAGCCCGCTGGCCGGGGAGGACGGCGTTCGGAAGGGCGATTCCCGTCGGAGTAAGCCCGTTCCCGAGAGTGAAAAGGTGGCTGCAGGCGCTCCCGACGAAGCTCTTCCATGACAGACTTGGACAACTCGGACATTTGTTCCTGAACATCTCGCCTCAGTTCTTCCCGGAGGGCCTGCTTCCAGTCGGGTGCCGCAATGGCCAAGGGGGATTCGACGACATTGGTAGCCAAACAGCTGGGGGTTTCCACATGCTCCGCCTGGTCGCGCTCAAGAGCCAGGGCTTCTTGCCTCAGCTCTTCGAAAGTCATGTCTGGCCCTCTCCGAAGCTGCACCCGCAGGCTCTGTCGTACGGGACCCTCTCGCAGCCCCAACAGGAATTGATCTCGCAACAACACCTCTCCTTCCCCCAAGCCATGGTCCGGCCTTCCCGTGAGCCTGGAAAACTGCTCCCGCAGTTGCAAGGCGAATGCCCGAACGGATTGTCGGGGACCCTGGCGAGAATTGAAAAACTTCGTCCTCAGAGCAGCTACCGGAGTGGTATCTCCATACTGCCCCGTAAGAAACTCAAAGATAGCCTGGACCGTCGCACGGTTGGCTTCTGGTGCTGCCTGAACTTCTCTTCTCGCCTCCCCCTCCAGAGAGTTCAAAACGAACTGGACCTTCTGCAGAGCACTCAGACCTTGAAGCCCCGCCAGGTATTCCACCTGGGTCTTCCACAGGGACAGACTTACTTCGGACCCCGGGCCTCCGTACCTCGAGGCCCATGGGGCACCCATGAAAATCGGCATGACAGGTTGCCGATCCCCAGGCTCTTCCTCCTCCGCCATCTCAACCTCTGATCGCTCAACTCAAGGTGAATCCTGCAGACTACGCCAAAATATGTCACAGGTCGAGGTGGGCCAAGCCAGACTGCACCCACCCCTAGACCAGGATCACCCTGAGGAGCGTGTCAAAGGAGGAGGCAGGAGACAGGAATAAAAAGAATGACAGGCTTTATTAAATATAAAAACAATTTGAAAATCCTAATCTAAAATTCCTCTTCCTTCCTCTTCCCAGGAATCCAAGGCAAGTGGGGGGTCAGGCTCACTTCCTTCTGGCGCTGGTGCCAACTCGCAGTGGTAGGTACTGAACAGGTGGGTATCGCAGGTGAGTAATTGAGTCAAGCTTACTTCCTTCTGGCGCTGGTGCCAACTCACAGTGGTAGATACTGAACAGGTGGGTATCACAGGTGAGTGGGGGGTCAGGCTTACTTCCTTCTGGCACTGGTGCCAACTCCCAGTGGTAGGTACTAAACAGGTGGGTATCGCAGGTAAGTAAATGAGTCAGGCTTACTTCATTCTGGCTCTGGTGCCAACTCACTGAACAGGTGAGTATCACAGGTGAGTATCGCAGGGGAGTAGGTGGATCAGGGCTCACAGGAGTTGTAAAGGGTGGGCACTTCGCACCATACAGGTGGGTTTCAGGGCTACAGCAGACTCAAGTCGCAAGCGGAGCGGGGCTTTGGCTGGCACAGACAGAATCAACACTTCAAATAGAGGTGAATAGCTCTCACATGGGTGGCAGGAGACAGAGTCAATAGCTGAACAGGGCTTTCACTGGGACAGACAGCATTCAAACTTCAAGCAGAGGTAAACAGTTCTCACGTGTGTTGCAGGGGACAAAGTCACAAGCTGAGCGGGCGTTCACTGGAACAGACGGAGTCAACGCTTCAAATAGAGGTGAACAGCTCTCACGTTGGTGGTAGGAGACAGAGTCATAAGCTGAGCAGGGCTTTCACTGGGGCAGACAGCACACAAACTTCAAGCAGAGGTAAACAGTTCTCACGTGTGTTGCAGGGGACAAAGTCACAAGCTGAGCGACGTTCGCTGGAACAGACGGAATCAACACTTCAAATAGAGGTGAACAGCTCTCACATTGGTGGTAGGAGACAGAGTCATAAGCTGAGCAGGGCTTTCACTGGAGCAGACAGCACACAAACTTCAAGCAGAGGTAAACAGTTCTCACGTGTGTTGCAGGGGACAAAGTCACAAGCTGAGCGACGTTCACTGGAACAGACGGAATCAACACTTCCAATAGAGGTGAACAGCTCTCACAGGGGTGGCAGGAGACAAAGTCATAAGCTGAGCAGGGCTCTCACTGGGACAGACAGCATAAACTTCAAGCAGAGGTAAACAGTTCTCACGTGTGTTGCAGGGGACAGAGTCACAAGCTGAGCGACGTTCACTGGAACAGACGGAATCAACACTTCGAATAGAGGTGAACAGCTCTCACAGGGGTGGCAGGAGACAAAGTCATAAGCTGAGCAGGGCTCTCACTGGGACAGACAGCATAAACTTCAAACAGAGGTAAACAGTTCTCACGTGTGTTGCAGGGGACAGAGTCACAAGCTGAGCCGGGCTTTCACTGGGACAGACAGCATACAAACTTCAAGCAGAGGTAACCAGTTCTCACGTGTAGTGTGCACACGGGGGCTTTTCCTTCTGACATCCAACAGGTGACTGCAATCGATCTTGCTAGACTCTTATGATGGACGGTAGACCAGCATAACACATGGGGAGTGCACGGCGATAAAAGGTAAATCTTCCACACACACACGACAGTCCAATTCCAAACATGCAACGTGATGGGAAACGTCAATTTCAGCACTACAAATCCACTCTTCAAGTGCAAAGTAAGGCCAACACTCACCCAGAGGTCTCGATCTGAAGAGCCGATGATAGTCAGAGTTGGGACAGATGCGGTGAATAATTTCCTCACCACTACAAGCGGCTTCACTTCGCTGGTTTCAATGGCCGAGGGGGAGGCTAGAGATCGACAAGGAATCAGTATATTTCACTCAGTGCGATGTATACAACGTGATCCAAGCACTTCAAACCAGTATCCAATTTAGTGTAGAAAACATGCGGTTATGAGATTCAATTTGTCAATCGCTCATCTCACTCTTTCCCAGTCCAGACGACGAATTCCACTCTTCAAAACTGCCCTCGGATCCCACAAGCAACACTCCTCTTCTTTCACGATGGTCCTTCAGCTGCAACACTCCACAAACATTTCCCAACGGGAGAGAACCACACCAGATCGCCGGGGGAAGACAAAGAAACAACCACACAACGCGGAGGGAGAACACACAGCCTTCTCTTTCTCTTGTGTTTTATCCTCTCCAAACACTGGCGCCACCTCAATCAGGCACTCAAAGTGAAGTCCCCGCACCTGTTGCCAATCTGCCATTTAGTTGTCATGACGACAGACACACACACAAGCCCGGGGACAGTGTTACACTAAAAGTGTCCCGGCGGGAACACTTCTCTGATGGGATTAGTTCCGGGGATTATTTGTCACCCCGTGACATTTTGACACTTCCCTCGCCGGCTTTTTAAGAAAAGAGCTTGCCAGCCACCCCTCTATTTTGGTGGTAGCAGAAAAAAAACTTAGACAAAAAAAGAGTGATTTCAATAGGTACTTCTACTCCGGCACCAGCAGACAAGTTAACAAATTATTAAATAATGACAGTTTGACTTTTTCACTCAGATGGATTTTGATTTTGCATATTTTCGTAAGACTCACCCTTCTACTCTTAAGTTGCTTAAAATTGATTATGATGCTTTTAGCTATGTATATGTGCTTGCTGGGAAGATCGTGCAACTCATAGTCAGAGGGGAGCATTTGAGGGCAGTTGCCATAGTGTAACCTCCACAACACAAGCTCTTGAATTACCACAGTACTCTGTCCTAACTGCTCTGGCAGGGCCAGGCCACTTTTACACAGCTGGGTATCAGCCTGAGAGCAGCTGCTGAGCGCCTGAAGCGAGCATCATTTTAGTCAGTCTGCTACCCGCTCTCTCTCGTCCCAGTTTCTTTTCCTGCTGCTCCCCCGGTGACTCACATCACACCCCTCTCACACCGTACACACGAAGGCTCTTCATTTTGAGTCAGCCTGAACTCTGCCACCAACAATGAACCTAGCACTTACTTTAGCTTATGTGTTCATGAATGGCTGCAATTACAACCATTAGCATGCTTAATTAACAGATTCACTGGCAGCCAGCACAGAGCATGGCACCTTCTTTGAGTGCGCGGCCAAGCACCGGCCCCCAGCACTGCACACTCCCACGTCAGCTCAGCAAGGTGTGTAATTTGAAAGAAAGTGATACAATTGCTACTGTTCCATCCATAACATTTTCTTTCTACTTTATGTTTCTTTTGATTCATCCACTTTCTTTCTTCTTGCACCTCTCCTTTCTCACTCTTTCTTCGCTCTCCAAGACTCAGCATGACGATGACCTGGGATGATGTTAATGACAATATTGTCATACACCATTATGTGGTGTTGACAGCATTGCCAAAAAACAAGCTAGTAAACAAACATAATCAGAAAGAAGCACAATGAGTTTTCCTCACAGGGCCACTGAGGAACGATTGGCAGAAGCAGGCACTGGCACCAGCCCCAGTGCCAACAATTGGCACTGCAGTCCCCCTTTTTCTTCACCCTGTTCTGGAATGCTACGTAATGGAGCTCGTAATATTTCTTTGTTCATCTCTCTTTCTTCACTGGATTCAGGGACTGTCTCATTACAGGTAAACACTATTGTTTTGGTGTCCCCGACGTGCTTCCGTGGACGTTGTCCCCCTGTCAGACTTAGGGCTAATCACTTTTTAATGAACTGCAGATTACTACTTCATTTGAAAACCATTAGTGCACGAGCAATGTGAAGTGTTTTGTGTAAACTAGATATTTGCAATTGAATAGCCCTCTATCAGTAAGGATGCCTGATCCTTGATGCTGTGTACAGTAGTTTCCTTCTTATCTACCTTTCTCTCTCCTTCGGATGTGTTTTTGATTTCTCCAATTTATCCCTCCAATGTACCACTCATTTTCTCTACATTTGATTTGATATTTTTCATGGGTTAGATCACCCTGTGTATGCACCACAAATATACGAGACCATTAGAGGAGGCAGAATGCATTTGCCTCTTCAGAATGTGAATTTTCTGATAATAAGTAATAGGCTTTCTGTGGGTTTCGGTGTATATGAAATAACCTTACCTTACCAACCCTCTTGTAAGAGGTTCAAGGAGTCTATTAGGAGGAGAAGGTAATTAGACGTAGATGAATTGATTGCGTGTGTGGAGTGTATAGCTCTAACTGACCTAACTCTACTTGAGTATGTAGCTATGTTCTACAGTGACGGCCTTATTAATACGTGTGTAAAGTAGCAGGTTTTTTTTCAGTAAAATGGCCTGATAACTTATTTTCCCTCCCTCTCTTTGACTGCTTTTTTCCCACTTGCTTTTTTTCTCTCTGCGTGCTTATGCTGTCGCTCTTTAGCTGTCGATGGCTCTTTAGTGCCTGTCAGAAGCTGCGCTGAGCGCATCCCAAACATATTGTGCTTTTTCACATAATTAGGCAGGAGGGATTTCATTAACAACACTAGAGTGCAGGCTTCCATTCTTATACCAGTGAGTTTGCGCCGTCCCAAAAGGTTTTTAGCTCTCTTTCTCTCTCTCTTCTGCTCTCAAACATTTTTTCAAACACTCAAAGACAATAGAGAGCCAAAGGTCTCCATTCAACGAGAGGCGTATATATTGCACTGCAAAAAATGTTTTACAAATCAGTATTTGTGTCTTGATTCTAGTGGAAATAAATGTAAAATCCATAAAACAAAGATTTTTCAACCAAAACCCCAAAACATGCTCATGCATTAATATTAATACTCATGAAATATACAATTATAAATACACCAGATACAGTTTATGTATGCATATGGTACATTCAATAAGGGATGCTCATCCATGTTTAATTATAGGGCTGTAGAGATATGTGGGTCAAGATATGGACCAGTTCACAAGACTATGTAATAAGACAGTTTATTGAACATTGTCAACATTGTGTTTTTAGAAGAATTCAATAGTGGGGCTGTGTGTTCAGTGATGCAAATTAATTATTGTGGGTTGATATATAGGTTTTCAGCACGCATACACACATGCACACACACAATCGCACACCCCTGCTCTGTGGGCCAAGTGACAGCTGTGTTTGGTGCAAGTGGAAGAGCAGCTAATGAACCAAACACAAGGCTTGACAATTCACATCTGCTGCTACTCTCCTGCCTCTGCCAGACCCAGCAACACCCACCCAGTCTCACAGGGCTGCAACAGCAGCCGGCATCTCACCTGGGACGCACAAGCTCCTGTGAAAACTTAAACACACACACCAACATTCACATAGACATGAACACATGGTCGCACTCAAGTTGTCCGCAGTAAGGCAGACGCATGTGTGCCTACTCCAGTGACGTGCACAGATGCTAGGCATGCATGCAAAAATAAACAAAACTCACACCTGGCCATCAATGGTGTAGTTAGCTGGTGTAACAGCTAGCAACCCTTGCTTACATCTCTTCTGGAAATGAAACCTTGTCTTTCACATCAGTTTTAGGGTTGTCAATATAGCAGTACTTTGGTAGCTTTTTTCTTAGCTTTTTAAGGGGCTTAGGGGAGAAACATGCGGAGCAGTTGGCCGACTCCTTGCTGTGCTTTCCTGCTCCTCTCACCTTTAAAGTTTTCTCCATCGTTACAGTCTGACTATCCTTTGTAACTGCACAGCGGGGTAAGACTTAGAGAGAATGGAAAGTTCTAGAGAGTTTTAGTGATGGTCATAAGTCTACGGCTGGCTAAGCACCAGGCCTTCCTTCCTACTCAGCCATCTGCTAATGCAGGGACGACTGATCCATGTGTTTATGGGGATATCTGCACAAAACTTTCCATGACTTTTGTATTTGTCAACTAGTCATCCAGAAATAGTCAGCGAGTTATTATTTAGCACATGTAAATGACTCTCCACACAGCGTACGCGGTCTGACAACCATTTCCACAAAAGCAGAAATGATGTGGGTATGAAATGAATGCTTGCATAGCTTGTGTTGTCGTCAATGCTGCAAAAAACATTCATAATTTTAGAAGTATATCTAAATTCTTGATTGTTTCTCACCACAAGCTAACCACTAAGTAATTACCACTCAGGATTCATTTTCAACCA
The DNA here is from genome assembly GCF_949152265.1 of Phoxinus phoxinus. Lineage (NCBI taxonomy): Eukaryota > Metazoa > Chordata > Actinopteri > Cypriniformes > Leuciscidae > Phoxinus > Phoxinus phoxinus. The sequence goes on along the minus strand of NC_136883.1, from coordinate 3,552,336 downwards.
GGCCAAGGCCATCTCATTCATTGCACTGATTATTTTGGTGTGAATCTGAGCATGTTTTCATAGATGCCGGAAATCACAGAATTAAGGAAGAAAATGCGCCAGATTTCCGAAGTTATATATGTTAATAGTGTAAATAGGCTACCTGAGATAACATACACTCTAAGCTTTTCACATGTATGTATGCATACATTCACACATACACTATTTGCAGAGCTAGCCTGGGGTTCTTTGTCTCAGAAAAACCTGCTTGTCTTCCTCTAATTGCGTTTGATAACAATTTTGTCAAGCCTCCTCTGGCTGCGTCCACACCACGCTCCCATCAGCAGCTGCTGCTAATTAGCTGCTATCGCTAGCTCTTCTGGCACACTCCCTGCTGATCCCTCTGGCCCCTTAGATCCTAAGTATAAATCATCAAGTTGCCGAGAAAAAGGAGTAGAGATAAGAAGTTGATTGGATGGTTGGTTGGATGACATAATACTAAATAATAATATTAAAGTCAATGTAAAACGTTGTTTGCAACTTTTTTTTTTCTTTTTTTTTTTGTAAAACATGATATTTTGTGAGGAAGAAATTAAGTGTGGGGCTGGATTTAATGCACTTGGAATTGACTGGATTGTGAAAAGTGGGTGTTGCATACCAGGATTTTGCTTTCCTGCAATTGCCTTTAGAACAAACGCAACTTTATAGAATGTATTATGTCATGTGTTATGAGACCAACTTTAATTAAGTTTATGACACAAATCCTGAGTAAAGTAAATAATTAATTCGCAAATAAGCTGAGTAAAGGCTACTCAAAGTTCTAAAGCTGGTTGCCTCATGTTTTTTAGTTTTCTCGACTTTTTAATTTTTTTACAGTTTACAACTCCTGATGCAAGAGTTTCCCTCTACTTTTTACTGAACATTTTTTTACTTTACGAAAATTAGACTGAGAAAAGTGGCCGTTACATATCAGAATGGAGACAGGTGGTTGAAGGCAACTGAAACCCATTCAGTCAAACACTATACGATTGGGCATGTGCAATAAAACAATTAACTGGGTCCATTGTGGTTCCATTGTGGTTTTCATCTGAATTTCAGTGATACACTATTTTGCTCCATCTCAGCTGTGAACTTATTTTTTTTATAGCTTCTTGCCCCTGATTTTGGCTAAGGCAAACTGTACAAAATCAGGGCAGCCTATTCACCCCCACTGGTAATGATGAAGTTATGGTTTCTCTAATGCTGTACAGAAGTTGAAGGCAGGAGGTCAAAGCAATAGAGAAAAGTCGAACATGCACCTTAGTCGATGTGTGTGTGTGTGTGTGTGTGTGTGTGTGTGTGTGTGTGTGTGTGTGTGTGTGTGTGTGATAGAAGGGGCAGGAGAGAGAGAGGCGGGGAGCATTGAAGGGAGGACAGGTGGTGAATTACCTGGATGAAAAATTGCACCAGATTAGACACATGGAGAGGGAAGAAAAAGAAAGGAAGAGTAAGCGAGAACAAGAGAGCAAGCCCTTTTTCAAGGACAACGTGTGTGATCTCTCCTGATTAATAAGTGTTATTTTGATCAGCGCTTCTGTGTCACAGTGCGGCCCTGTGCTAATGGAACACTCAGCTGGGTCTCGCCGCAAAGCCTCATGGGAATATCGAGAAGAGCATGTAAACAATCTGACCCGTCCAACCCACAGAGCCATTCTCACCTGTCTCGAGCGCTTCTCATCTCTCAGTCTGTTCCGCAACAGTTATACACACTCTCATCCCAGAGCAATCAACCTAACATCACTTTTTTAACATTAAACATTACGGAGGCTTTTGGTACTGAGAAGAAATGCCATTATCACACACTGTTGTCAGTTACCGTCCCCAATGCTGGAGGTGTTGGCATTGGCTGTGAAACTGCTCCAGTAATGGCTTAGCAGGGCATGCGCCAGGCTGACACAGAACACATGTTTCTGGACAAATAGTTCCAGACAGGTTTGGAGCCCAGCCTCAAGGGAACATCACATTTGCCTGGGAAGCACTCGGCTGCCTCCCGTTAATTAAATAGCTGCCTGTGAGTAAATACCAAGTCAGTGAGGGGTAAAAGGAAACCGTATCAAGCCAAATTCGCCTTTCAAATGAAATGGCATCAGGTTTCAAGAGATGTTTTTTTTCATGCTGAAATGCCTGTTAGTTAAGATTCATGCAGCCAGTTTATTTTTATTTTTATAACAACTCTAATTGAGGCGTAAAAAAGCAAGGAATTTCCCAGTTCTCACATACCCAAACCATTTGACGTAGAGCAAAATAGGGATGTCAGAGTGAGTTAAAGCTGCGGTTTTAGTAGTCACCCTTCTCTCACGTCTCAATTCAGAAGGTTTAGTCTGACTCGCTCTCAACTGGCCCTCTAGTGGATGTTGGTGATTTTTTAAACAGGAAAGCCTAGTATAGATGTGTTGAAATCCACTCAGATTCACTCTTATACACTAAAGGTCAGTTTACAATTGAACATGTTATTACAATCCTTCATAACATAAATAAAATAATTAACAAAAGCTAAAAGCAAATACTACATATACTGTAGCTGTGTTATGTCTACATTTATATTTATTTGTAATAGACCTAGACTGATTGTCATGCTAGATACACTGATTAGTCTGAGACTGAAATATCATATAATCATCTATATTGTTAAAAGCGCTATATTAATGAAGGTGACTAAGCTTATGTTCATCGAGTTTAGGTGATCCTGGGCATGTCCATGTACTATATTCTGAATTAATACTTTCCTGATCAGTGAAGCAGCACAGCATCTCACTTGGACCTGATCCATCCGAAACGGCAGTAAATCTGACAGGATAAAACTGCAAGAGCAAACAGGTGCGTTACTATGCTGTGAAAGGCTCCCAGCTCAGAGAAGGATTCCTGATGAGGGTGTCGGAGGTTCGCGGAGAAGTGAGAGAGATGGCAATAAAATAAAAAAATAAAAAACAAGATGGATGATTTGAATGTGTGAGGCTGTAGCATCTGTTGGCACCTCTTCCAGACACCCACGCTTACACCCTTCCGCGCTGCCAGCCAGTGTGTGTGTGTGTGTGTGCGCTGGTTCACCTGGGGCTTGACAGAAGGAGAAATGCATAAAAATTGGACGCATCACTCACTGCACTTCCTGAGAACATTTGCATTCGCATTGAGTTTGCATTTGAGTTTGGAGATTTAAATATACTTGCTGAAGCCCTCAGCACACAGAAACAGGGAAACTATCTAGGATTGGTTGGTGCCTCGGTTCATCTCGCCAGAATTTGAATAACTTAATTTGCTAATTCATGTAGACATTGGAGTTGTTAATTGTCACATGTGTTGAAGTGGGGGAAACTTTAAATACAAAAAAGTAACAAGAGCTAATAATATTTATAGATTAGGATATAGGTGTCATGTATGATTTGCATGAAATAGTCACAGTTGTGAGATTTTGTTATTGTCTCTCACTTTGTAACTATTTTTACATTTTCACATTTATGTCACAATTACTTTTTGTTTGAAGCTGAAATATGCATATAATTTACACAGACCTACAATTTACACCTATTCTTTATTTATTTTATTTATTTATTTAATGAATGTACTGTAAAATGTGGCGTCATGGATTGAATATATCACAAAATATATAAAAAAAATTGGATTCATTTTAAAGAAAGCTAAGAAAAACATTTCACACACACACAAAAAGTGAGTTAGGTTTCAAATTATTAAAAAAAAATGTCAATCAACTATTGAGCAATTGTTGAATTAAAAGGCATGGCAAAATTGTATATAAAAATAAAATCATTTCTGAGAAAATCTCTAGGAGTCGTAGAGCACAGATGAGACTTGCATTGATATTTTGTCTAATGCAATGCATGGCATTCAAACCTTTTGGGGCTACTTTATGTAAAAAGATTATGAAGAAAAGAAAAGTGCTGCCTGTAGCATGAAAATTTAATTGAATTTACAATAGTATTTTATAAATGCATTTGATTTCTCTTGATGTGCAAAATTTGTGAACATGGTAGCCACTGCGAAGGCAGATGGCCTCAGGACAGAAGCTGTCACTGTGACGAGATGTTCTGGTGCTGAGTGCTGACGTCCAGGGAGGGTCGAGTCAGAGCCAATCTCACCAGCTCTCCTCGAGGCACTGAGTTCATAACGCTTCTAGATGGATGGTGGGTGACAGCTGACCGGATCATTCTCCTCTACCTGGATTTGTATTGAGAAGATGTTGGAAGAACCAAATGTAGTCGAGGAAGTGCTTTCAAAGGATAGACAATGATGGGAGAGACAGTAATGTGGATTTTCTGCCTACAGCTCCCGATGGATGCTTATTTTACGTCTTTCTTAATTTCCCTTTGTCGCTCAACATTCTCTCCATCCGTCCTACTTCTAGCGTGGATCCGGATGCTATAGCGTTGTAGACTGTGATCGTCGGATTCCTGTGAATGACAAACTGCCCCCTCTGTGATGCTCTCTATAAATCACCCAAACAATGGCACACGGCCCTTCTCCCCAACTGACGGACAGGTGATGGATTGTCAGCACAACGGGGAAAACAAAATGACGCACCCCATTAGCTCACAGGTTGGCTTATTCAAATCGATAAGACTCTCTCCCGTGAAACGCCCTTCTCTTCGCATTTTTTCACGTCTTTCTGTCTCTTTAAAACTCTCTCTCAATCTTTCTGGACCAGGCACAGGAGCATAAATAATGCCTGCCACATTATAATAGTTTGATGTTTTCAAATGCCACTCAACCCTGCCCAAGCACCTAAAACAACTCGGATGTGATGAGATTTACTGAGCCCATAAATCACAGGCAGTCTCGCTCACTTCTGAGACACAAGTTTCACACAAAGAATGCATGGTTTTAGTCAATATACAGCGGCACAAACATTGCTGACCAGTTAGTTCGGACAGTTCATGTGATCTTTCTAAAAAATAAAAAAAAATCACAAATTTGATTCAGTTGAAAATAATGAAGAGCATGTGTAGTGTGAAAAGAAAATAACAATAGGGGGTAACAATACCTATTGTTAACAATAACAATAACAATATATTTTAACAGTTCAAAAAACAATTTATTTATTTAAACAGTTAAAAAATGATTTCTTTGAATGAGTGCGCAGAGTTTTAGATCTCCATTTTTATATATATTGTCATTAAATGCTGATGTTAATGCTGTGACGCAATAACTCATGACGAATGGCACATTTGATTTCATGCTGAGAAACGAATGAGTATTGCATCAGAGAAAATAAACTCTAGTTGGATATCACTGGTCTTTAAATACACACAAACTCACACACAACATTAGATCGATTAGAGAAAAGAATACCACGGAGGAAAGGTTCCTGTCCAAGAGGCAGGTCATAGCTGAACAATAAGTCAGTGTGCTGGGCTAACATCTCTGTATCCTGTCCTCTCCCGTGCCGAGGAAGGCATCCCTAATCCCGTGTGACAGAGGAAGACGAGGGGTAGCAGGAAGGTCTGAGCCTCAGGCGAGCCACACTGCTGCTGCCTCACTGGGGCAAACCTTTCCTGAAATCTGCCGCTGTGTCAAACTTCATCAGCCTCAAATCCATAACGCCGACGCCTGCCATCCCAACTACACAACATCAGCTAACACGTCTCAAACCGCCCGGTTAAACGTCCTCCTCTCTCAGCCTCACTGTTATTAGCTCTGTGCTATTATTCGCGTGGCTTGGCAGAGCGACAGCATACGAGTGAGGGCTTCGACAATTCACATGACCCAAGTGCGTGTGAGGTGGAACTACACTAAAAGGGATGCTACTAAGTTTACATCTTTCAGTAGCATGACAACAGAATAGTGTAGCCTTTTCGGCATTTTAGGTCTTTACATTTGTGTAATAAAAATTATGCTATTCATATTGCATATTTTATAGTGTACACTTTTCTGTTCAAGTCACCCTAAATGAGCTGTAACATTCACCCTGAATATTATACTAGTCCTTCAGGATTAGCGATGAGTGACGTTGGATATCCTCTTGGGATGTCTGTTGGGTCCTGTCGTTCCTGTGGGATGTGCTGAATAAAAGAATCGCCTCGCTGTCTGAAGTGTCTCTTCTTCTTTTCTGAACACTTTTCAAACAGTCTTTTTTCCCCCTACCATTGCACTTTGTCTATAATTCCATCAATGTGGATCTTGTTTCTTTTGAGGCTGTGTCTCATTCTACTCCTTAGTTCCCTATGTTGAGAATCTTCGCGAAAAATACATGTATTTAATTATGGACTGGACTGCATTGCTTTGCAGATATAAAAGGCCATTTAAGTGCACTTAAAGAGAGTACACTTGACTATATTTCACATTAGTACAGTTTTAAAAGGGCGTTTTGTAATTAAAAAAAAGTGCATATTCAAAAAATAGCACTTTAAATGTATTTTAAATGCTATTAGCTGAACTTTAAACTATAATAGTCATTTTCATTTAATTGCAGTTTACATGCAATCAAGTGTCTGAAACAATCCATTCGCTCTTAAGTATATATTTTAAAAGGAGTACTGTTACACCGTGTCCTAACTACACGCGACGCGATAAAATTCCAGCGACAGCAAGTGTGTCTGTCCACACTAGACGCGACGCGACTGTGAGACGGCACACGTCAATCAAAAAATCACAGCCATTCAGAACAGCGTGTGGGCGGAGTCTCTCTGTAAAAGCGCACTGCTGGCCCGCACTCGCATTGGAAATGGGTAAGGACATAATCAAATCAAGAAATAACATTATTAAAAATCAAAACATTAACAAAATATACTTATTGACTAATTTTGTTATGAAGTACAGTTGTATGTTTGCATAGAATTCAGTTTGAACGCTATATTATATGCTTTCAAAATCTGAGGTAAATTATCCATTATCGCTTGTGGCACAGTGACCTATTTTTAACTAAAAATAAATAATGTGTACTCATAACCAGTGTAATTTCTTCATATGACAATCAGTTTATTCAATGAGATCTCTGTGTGGGCGGATCTGTCAGCCGCGACGTCGCAGAAATAGGAACCGTTTCTAAATTAGAAACTTCGCGTGTCGCCGTCGCGTCTGGTTAGGACAAAAACTCTGATTAACATGGAAAAGATACCTTTTATCGCGTGTCGCGGCGTCGCGTCGCGTGTAGTTAGGACACGGTGTTATGCTTTTCCACTTTTTTTACTTTAGTTAGCGTGTAATGTTGCTGTTTGTGCATAAAACAGATCTGCAAGGTTACAAAGCTCAAAGTCCACTTCAAAGGGAGATATTTGATATTTTCAAGAACTACAACGAATGGCTCGTTTGGACTACAACTCGATTTTCATAATGTTGCACATTTAAATAATCCACGCCCACTGAATACGCAAAAAAAGGGGGGCGACGCTGAGCTGTAGAGAAGACAATTGTCTTTATGTCAAATAGACAGCTTTTTTTTCCACGTTTCAAAAACTCATTTGTTTAACCTTCCAAAGACTGGCGAACTTAGAGTGGTTAAAAATTATTTGAATCCCTGTTCCTGAACATTATAATCCCAGCGTGTATCTGTGCGCTGCACACTTCATGGCGAATAGCTTGTTTTCTTTTGCTTTTGTAAGCTCTCGCTTTTGTAAGACGGTTTGCCGCTCCTTAGGAAAATTAACCATAGCTTTGTGATCGATTAGTGTTTGAATTACCTTAGTTTTCTGTCAAATATCACGATTAAATGGTAGATAACATCGTATCTATAATGTATACGAAAATTACAAAAAACATACCACTCTGAAACGTACATGTATGTGAAATCTGTGCTTGCAAAGTGAAATCCATTCTGAATCATGCTCGAATTGGTTTGAAATAACATTAATATTTACACTCGACAAGAACTTGCAGTTATGGAAGGGCAGGACATTTTCCGAACACGCACTAAGCACTGCCAATCACAAAACACTGGGCCAGCTAACCAATCACAGCACATTCCGTATTTCGGAAGGAGGGGCTTCATCAAAATCGGTGTGTTTGAGCCAGACTGGGCAAAGAGGAGCTGTAATAATTTAAAATGGCATAATAGGACCCCTTTAAGGTACATTATTTCAATATAAGTACTTTTTAATGCTAAAGTGTTCTTCTTTTTCACAAGGGTATCATCAACAAAAATCAAAAAACAAACAAAAAGTTGCAATGGCCTTTATCCACTAAACACTAGGACACTGATGACTCTTTTGCCTGCTTCCTGGTTATGCCATAAAATGTAGCTGGTATTGATCAGCAAGGCCCGTTCACATCAAGGACAATAACTATAACGATAACAATATAGTTCTGAAAATCGTTATGAATAGAAAAGAATAGCAGAGTCCAATCCACAACTATAATGATAATGGCACAGATAAACAATATCATTGGAATCACTTTCAGATGTTTTTTTGTTTTTTTTTCAGCTGATAAACAATAAAAAAAATCAGAATCCATCAGGCTCTAAAGAAACAGAGACAAAACTGCAGCGCGCTTATAATAAACAGAACAATATTGTGCACTGGTGTGGACCCTATTATAGTTATCATGCAGTTATCTTTACAGTCAATGTTCTTTGTGTTAAAGGGCCTTAATGGTTTTTATTTTGTGAATTGTGTATGATCTGTGTACTTGTTAAAAAAATTCAGTGCCCTTTTGAAATATATGCTTGTATTGCATTTCTGACGACACATGCTGAAATGCAGACCACACGTGAATTAAAAGCAGACCACAAATGAAAAAAGTGAGCAATGCTCATTTTGCATTCTGGGGATTTCTAGGGAGCGAGCGTTTGTGCACTGACTCCCAGGGCAATGCACTTACTGTTGAACTAGGAAGCAGTTTAAGACACACCATTACCAATATCATTCAAATTATTTATGAGCGTCATGTACAAAACATTTCAGCCACCTGTAAGTATTAGCACCAAAAAGCAAGTGCATTGTGCTGTTTTATTTCAGTAAAACAGAGAATTCACAGGGTTACTTGTGATAGAGTCTCAAGGTTGGTATTGCAAAAGACAGATGCTTTTCGACGTCCCATAGTCAGCCAACATAACCAACATATTTGTGAGAATAATGGAGTTGAGAAGCGAGGATGAAACTAGAGGAAGATGCATGGCAGACAGAGAGTAAAGAATAGGCCACAGAGCCAAAGATCTTTTATCAAGCACCACCCCATCTGAGCTTTGAACGGGGCGGCGTGAGAGAATAATGAATTAATTAAAAAAGAGAATAGATAGGGATTAGAGAGGCGCACCTTGCTCTCCATGTCCAGGGAAAAAAGCCAATCACTGCGCAGTGAGGTGTGAGTACCATCCATTATGTGGCGACTGACAAGTTAGCAGCAGTCAGAGAAAGAGCTGCACTTAATAAATCAAATCTGACACCTCCTCCCCAGAACCCTTCTCAACTACAGTTCTTGCTTCTTCTTCATCCTCTTCTTCATGTCTGTCATGCCTCCATCCTCCCATCCAGGAGGCTTCAGGATGTGTTCACACTTCAACCCTCCACTCTACACACAACACAAATGTTTTAACAAGCCCTCAGCGACAAAAAGCCTCCTGCAAATGTGCCGTTGTTCGTGGATGTAGCTGTTCAGAAATAGCACTAATGCCATTAATCAGTATGTTGCAATCTATGGACCAATTACTTGCATTCTGCAGCTTAATGGGAAAAGATTTCCTTGATACCTCTGTTTAATTAAAAGAAGGTTTGCACATCTAACGGTGAAGCATTTTTTATAAAGTACAGGGAGAAAAAAAGTTCCAGCATTTGCACAATTAGCACCTATTAGAGAGGCATAAATACACTCAAGTAACATATAAACATAACTCTGGATAATTTAGAGTGCTTTTCACACACTTAGCACAATAAATAAAACACACCATAAAGCTGTGTCTCACAGTTTTAATCAATTACTTTCATTATTTTCCTCCGTCCCTTATTCTTAGCCAGGCAATGTTTGCTTAAACCTCAGGTAACACGGAAAATGATTGTAGTCAGATTATTTAAAGAGAGAGAGTAAAGACATACTCATATTTCAAAAGTTCAGTGCACTTATGTTGCCAACTGTCTTAATACCTGTGCTTTGTTGAGTCAATTTAAATGTAATGATTGATTAACAAATTATCTGTAAGCAACAAAAGAGATACACCCATGCATGTGTAAAGTGTAAAATAACATTATACACAGATGCACACAAACTTCAACAATTAAACAATTAATCCTTAAACACATACCTCGAGTCTTTAGTACGTCATTCACTACCCTCCTCCTCATTCATTTTTTAAAAGTTAGACATCAAACCTCTTCGTATTCCTGAATCAATTTATTATAAACAACAAGAAGAAAAATATAAACAAATGCCGGTTTTCCCATTAATTTTTTGTAACAGTGCAAAGTATTTTGTTTTTCTGCACAACAATAATTCAATCTTTGATGACTGGATAACAGCAATTCACCTTTACTACAAAGTAGCAATGTCTGATACACAATGATGAAGTGACGTTTCACTCATAGTTACCGCAGGCAGAAATCAAAAGAATAGGAAGTATCATCAGCAAAACTTGAAATGATACTGAACGCAGTCAAATATTAGTGTCATTGCCACTTGATGGTGGATCTGGTGAAGAAGCTGTCAGCGATCAATATATTGATTTTAAAGATGTTGAAAATGATTGTTATGAGAATATAATTGAGATCATGAATATGAGCCAGATGCTGAATGTACTGGGAAATGAGCTTTGGTGAGGACAGTGATGATAGTATAAAACATCTGCTCAAACTGAACCCTTCCATGCTCCAAAGGGTAATAAAATATGCTTTGTTTTGTTACTCTAAAATCAGGAGAGTTTTATATTATCGCGATAAGTAGAAATCTATCCATATTAGTTATTGATTCGGGTCACTAAAGACCTGAAAATGTAATAATGATTGGCGAAACATTCAAGCATTTAAGGCTTACAACCTTTACAGCAAACGTTGATGGCAACAACATTAAGATAGCAACAGTACATCATAAGTCTTATAACAGCTACTGCATATTGTATTTATGCTGCAGTGCATGCTGGGAGATGTCAGCAAATTTGTTGACTGTAATATGAAATTTTTTGATCCGAAAACACTAGTTGGGCTATTGTTGTTTGAATGCATTGTTATGTATATTCAATCTAATTCACATTTCTTATGTGACTCAAAAAACCCTGTATTTTTGATGAAATGTAATTAGTTTTTGTGCTGTGCTGTGCTGTGCTGTGCTGTGCTGTGGGTGAGTGAGTGTGTGTGTGTGTGTGTGTGTGTGTGTGTGTGTGTGTGTGTGTGTGTGTGTGTGTGTGTGTGTGTGTGTGTGTGTGAAATAGGGACAATTCTGCTGGCCTACCGCTAAACAAATCTGCCTTGAAATGTGGTCAGAAACATAATCAGCTCCTTTCGTTTGATGTCCTGATTAAAAATGGATATCAAGGCGATGGTCAAAATAAGCGGAGGAATCTTTGAACTTCTAAAGGTCGAGGAACAGCCAATTTTCCCATCTTCCATCACAAGCAGCTCACAACCCGGAGACCCTGTGAAACTGATTCGATTCCGTGCACCCTATTCCTAGAGAATGATAGAGGGCGACTTTCGAAAGGACACACACACACACGTGTACAGTATACACGTACACACACACCGCAATGCACAAAATCCTGTTTTTCAGCCTCACGGCTCCAAATTCACATGAGATCTTCTCCCTCTAATCATAATGTATCCCCTACGGCATTCACACTCCGAGCCATCTTATATTTCATCTGCCAAAGCTATTTCAAGAAGTATGTGACGGAGAAAACTCCCTTCATATCTCAAACCACCGTGAGCTGCCTCCCACTGTACCATTGACACATTTCTGCGATGTCACCTTTAAAAATGCAAGCAAATATATAAACGGATATTAATAAATAAACCTGCTGCTGCTGTTCTCTCCGGAGCTTCACATAATTTCAACCTTCACTCAGTAGGAGTTAGGTAATTGGGTTGCGTGTCCCAGGGCCTGAGATTGGGGAGGGTTTTGGGAAGTTGGATGCAGCGTGGTAATGGCGTAGTGCCAGCAGGTAGGCCTCTCCCAGAGCTGACTTGATGAGGTCCCGTGAGCACTCTGCATCTGTTTGCCCTGATAAGCCGACCCAAGGCTCATGCTAGGGAGGAAAGCATTCCCTCGCTCCACAAGTCCCCCCCCCCCCCCCCCCCCCCCCCCCTTGAGCCGTTGAGGAATGAAAAAAAAAGTTCTCCCGGACTAATACATGGAAATCTAGCGGCGGTTCTGCCCGAACCCTGCCCAATCCCTAGCTGCACTGCACCAACCAGGAGAAGTCTGGTTAAGGCCAGAGGAAAGAAATGAGTGTGGACGCCTTAATCCCACTCTCTCTTTCCTCTTCACAGAGTTTCAGGGATTTCCTTCCTCAGCGCGGAGAGCTGTGCGCTCAGGCCCGGCTCAGGCGGAGACCATGAAAATCGAAATCAGAAAAAAAGAAGAAAAAAATTGCGCAAGTACGAACCGATATGAATACAAGTTTAAATCCCCTTAGAAAGCAGGAAAGTTACAAGGCGTGGGATCTGTGTGCCTACATCTCAAATAAATCTTTCATGTCTCAGTGTTTTTTTTGTGTACCATATGTTAAATGAATGACGACGAGGCACGGGAACCATCTTTTTGATGTAAGTGTGCAATAGACACCTCAAGATGCACCCGTTTTCCTCAGCCATTTTTACATAAAAAAAAAAAATATAAAAAAACTTAACCAAGGGATATCTCAATCAATGAATTTCTATTGCACGGCAGTTCTGAGCAGTTCACTGTCCCCTTGTGGGCTTTTGTGCATATATAGCCTACATGCATGCAAATGTGTCTTGTGGAGTGCATTTATGTGATGTCTATTGAAAGACACCTTTTAGATATGGAGAGTGGGTACAGACTTTATCATCCAGCCATCCATTACTAGCTTCTAAATACACCAGTATGTGGACACCCATACGCAAATGTGCTTTTTAAACATTTATTTTTAAACCCATCTGGATTAATCCTGCCCTTTGCTTCCTAAGAGGTTATTTTCTTATGGGCAAGGTTTTCCACTAGATGATGAATCCTGGATGCAGGGATTTCTTAGGTGCAGATGCGTAAGTAATGGTGTCTAGCTTACAATCAGCATTCCTATTCCTCCCAAAGATGTTGGGGTCTTGGCTTTGTATTAAACCAAGGGCATTGTCATGCTGCAACAGTAAATAAACTGTGTTTCAAATAATTCTCTAGAATGTCCTTGCATGGAGTAATATTAACATTTCTCATTGGAATTATCAGAATAGCCAAACCTGTTATTTGGGTGTCCACATTCTCATGATCTCTTTCACAGTACACACACATTCACACTCGCTCACTTACAGCCAGTATCTCCAAGCAAGGAAAGCCAAAAGATTAGTGCATTTAATATCTTCAGCATCCATATCAAGTCATACAGCTCCTTCAGTGTTAGTCTTGTTTTTTTCTGTCTCTCGCCCTCTTTCTCTCCTTTGAGACACCATCCCCGTTTAGCCTCAGGGTTAACATAATACTGATTATTTTCTTCTCGTCTGGACATCGTAGGGGGTATGATCAATGGACATTAAAGAAGAGAATAACATGATGGGGCCTTTAGCATCATGTTAATGGGAAACTCTGTAGGGGCAACACTAATGATGGCTATGGTCTGACGTGAGGTCTTCCTCATATTAACCTCACATGCACCCGCAAGGATGTATATACCAGAATATGAAGCTTACTTGCCTGAAGGATCTGACAAAAGCCCACACACTTGAAATATGTCCATAGACTTTAGAACCCAGCTGAAAACACACGCTTATTTGCCTACTGGTTTGGAAACATAGCATTGAAAAGCATGGTGAAGTTGCAGTTGTCTCAGCAGAAGCGAGCCCAAGACGAATCCCGTGCATCACTTTCATGTATGTTTAGAAACCTTTGAAACTTTATATTTCTGGCATTTGAAGTTAAGTGGTGAGATTAATTAACGGTTTTAACGCCGTGAATAATTTGACCACCACCAATGCATCTGTCTGATTGATACTAATGTTGCCTAATTTATGTTATACAATTTAAAATGACTTTAATATGCTCGGCATTTGTGCTGAAGATGTTTATAGTAAGTTATATATAATTATAAAATATGTATATATATATACTAGGGCCGGGACTTTAACGCGTTGATTAAGATTAATTAATTACACAAAAAATAACACGTTAAACATTTTTAACGCATTTTAATCGCACTTATTTTTGCACCGCGGAACGTTTCTCACTGGATGAGTTTAGGCGGACCGATTATACTGGAGCACCAACTAGCTTTCACAACTTCCATAGACAGTATTTAAACGATAACTTCTAGCGTTGCCACCCGTCCCGGTTTTCCAGGGATTGTTCTCTTTTTTGAGCGACAGTCCCGGAAAATGTATATTCTTTCCCGGGACACGAATTGTCCCGTTTTTTTGAGAAAATGTTCTTCTAAAGTAGAATTTCCTGGTTTCAAATTAAACCATTTCCGTCTACTGTTACTGTGTTTTCTTCATGGTTGTGTACATCCAATCCTGTGTCCGTAAACGGGTAAAACAGTGGATTGGCCAATGCCAGGCGTTTACTTTTATTTGATTGGAAGCTTATCGCCTAGCGCGCGCGCATCAACACACATCCAGGACTAAACAGCGTGAGATGTTGCTAGCTTTTAAAAAACGTTCTATTTACATCTATTGTGTGAAATTGGGGGAGAGACGGACGAGGGGGATAACACAACAAAATCGGATGAGCCACCAGTGTCAAAGAAAAAAATATTTACAACCTATAAGAGCATGGTTGTGTGCAAGCTGTGCAACAAGGAATTCGGAACGGCTATTGCTAACGTTACACTTAATGGCAAAAATAGCACTGGTCTGCTGGACTTGGTTAAACAAAAATAAACAATATTTTGTTGCTTAAGCTTATGTATTCAGTCATTATTCAATGGTATACTAAAAATCCATGTGAAAAAAATTACTCAGGTCAAATATTTATATGCGATTAAAATGCGATTAATTTCGATTAATTAATTACAAAGCCTCTAATTAATTAGATTATTTTTTTTAATCGAGTCCCGGCCCTAATATATACATATTTACATCCATGGTGTGGTATGTTATTAACAGCACATAGAGCTGCACGAATCTGGAGAAATGGCAATCACAATTTTTTTTTTTTATAGAGATCACAATTCTGAATAGACATCCAAAAAAATACATGTATGTTAATTTTAGCAGTCTATTTAAAAATATCTGATTAATTTAAATTAATTGATTTAATTATAAAGACTTCACTTGATGCATTACAGGATGAATCAGATTTTTGAACGAAACTCTAATGACATTGACAAATACACGTTTTTAAACAGTCACTCGCTCGCCACCTTCTGGTGTAACGATGTAATTGAATATTTCCTCTATTTTGATCACTATTGTAGACCGTGTTTACAACCGAACTATAAACTTTTATCTGATAACTTTTGTGATAATCTGAATTATCGTAAAACAAAAATAATGATATGGTGTGGTTGAAAAGACTGTTTTATATCTGTACATTACAACTTTGATCTATGATCGTACCAGTGTTGCCAAGTCTGCGGTTTCTCCGCGGAAATGGGCTACGTTTAAGTTTTGTTTTGTTTTTTCCGCTGGTTGATTTCCAGTACGCCCAAAACATCCCTAAGACGCACAAATCCAGTGGCGATTAGGCCGCCCGTTGAAGAAAAGCCGATGGGCTTTTTGGGCTACTTTTTTTGCACAGACCTGGCAACCCTGGATCGTACTTGTCAAAGGTTTTAATAGACACATCTGAATCATTGTCATTAAGCAATAAGATTGCAGGGGTGTTTGAGATAAATAATAATCGTGCAGCTCTAATGGGGTCAATGCCTACAGTGTTTTCTTCTTTGTAGATTATTATTTGAAGTGACAAAAACGGCTTACGTAATCTTCTTTTGTGGGATTTCTGAATGCTCGAGAGTGGTTTTTTTTTAAAGCTCATTAAAGTTCTATTAAAGTTCTATTTTGACCCCAATGTAGTTGTGGGGTGAGTTGGGGTGACACAACAATACAGTTCTGCTTAGGGCACCCATTTGGCCAGCAGCGGCCGTGGTTAAGGTAATAGAGTATTCACTTCTGCGAATGAATTCAGTTATCACTCCCAAAACATTGCAGATTGCACATGGCCTTAGTGGAACAATTGTTGTTGTTTTATGGATCTTGTGCTGCCGCTTTATTATGCTTGGATTAACTTTACTCATAAACAGGCCATTGCAGACTATAAAGTAGGCTGGCTTGTCACTTTTAATTGGACTCATTCTTTTAAAGTTATATTGAGGATTTTAAAGCCATGGCTTGTATCTTGGGCTGCAGTCATAACAGCACAATTCATTTGGTCATGCAGGAAGATAGGGTTGCGGGTGTGAAAATAAATAAACCTTCATTATCAGACCAGATGCTACCTCCTTAATAATAAAGCTGCATTCGAAACCATTCTTTCCAAATGGAGTGACAATGTGCTGCATTTGAGATATGGCACAAACCGAAAAAAAATGGAGGGTAGAGAGAAAGGGAGGGAGGGAGGGAATGACTTTCACCATAGATCCAGAGACTTCATTTCACCTTTTGGACTTTGAGAGACTGCATGCATACACACAAACTCAGTCTTTTACCCTCCTTGGCGGTGCGAGTATGGATCTGTACGGCACGGTTGTGGTTGAAAGTGGTCGAAGAGAGACAATCATTACACCCAAGGTCAACCACTACTAGAGCAGTACATCAGACTTCTGTAATCGACAACAAATTAGTTTCTCAGCCCCAACGCAACAACAGCCGAAATCTTGTTTTCACTGAGTGGATTACTTCAGGTTGTTGGCTAATTGAAAGCATGAGCAAAGCTGCCCTTTAGCTGAACTCTGCATTATGAGTTATTAAAACGTTTTTTTTTCTTCAGTTTGCTTCCCAATCATGAGCGATGCACTGTCGACATTTATCTCAGCAAAAACATGTTAAATGAAGATGGCTAGACATAATTTGGTAACACTTTTTTTCGATAGTCCACTTTAGACATTCTACTAACTATAAGTAACTTTGCAGCTACAGGTCAACTAACTGTCATTAGAGGATTAGTAGACTATCTACTTAATATCTGCTAACACTTTATTTTGATTCTCTTCTAACAGACATTCTACTGATTATAAGTAACTTGGACACTACAAGTCAACTTATTCTCCTAACACTTAACCCTAACCTAACAGTCTACTAATACTGTAATGGGAGTTGGTTGACATAGTTAAAAAGTTACTTATAGTTAGTAGAATGTCTAAAGTTGACTATCGAAATAAAGTGTAACCCATAATTTTAAGCATTACTTTGATAATCTTGTGAAAGTTGAAAAATTAAAGTTCGTCATTGATCAACACTCTGTGTTGTGGTTTTGGAGAAATAAATCGAAAATGCAATGCATGAAAACATTTTCTTTCAATGCCAATTTAAAGACAAACAACAACAAAAGGCTTTTACTCTGTAAACCTAACTATTTATTTCTCAAGAATAGTTTCAATTAATGAGTATGCATACTTGTATTTGGTACAATACCCATACACTCATGCCTTTCTCTCTGCTCCTG
The DNA here is from genome assembly GCF_949152265.1 of Phoxinus phoxinus. Taxonomy (NCBI): domain Eukaryota; kingdom Metazoa; phylum Chordata; class Actinopteri; order Cypriniformes; family Leuciscidae; genus Phoxinus; species Phoxinus phoxinus. The sequence continues at coordinate 3,534,672 of NC_136883.1, read as the reverse complement.
ACCCCTCCGTCACAGAAATGTCAAGGCTTTGAGTGACAGCAGCAGTGGATCCTCTAACCTGCTTTAATCAACCTGTCAGACCACATCACCCTAAAAAGCACAAACAGCCTGCCGCAGGTAAACTATCTGCATGCGCCTGTGAAGGTGGACGTGGTCTCCTTGAGAATCCAGGCAGATTCATCACTGTGATGGAGTGAGAGCGAGCACACACTTAAGAAAGAAAAAAAAAGAGAAAGAGGGGGATGCTAACTATAGACACAAGGAGAAAAACAAGCCCCACTAACCTTTTGTCAGCTACTTTGAAACTGCAGCTTGTAAAGATACAACCTTCTCATAATTTATAGTTAACTACAGTCAAGCTGTTCTATTTGGAAAACTAGTTAGCTACATTAATCTTAAATGATGTCAGTATAGCTAAAAAATTAGCCTGACTATAAATTATGAGTAGGCTGTAGCTATTAAATCTGTACTTTCATAGTGTTTTAAAAATATATAACTTTCTGTAATATTTTTCTCATTAAAAATAATGAATGTTTTTTTTTTTTTTTATGAAAGAATCTCAGTTAATGTGAGGGCGTTAAACTTGACCAGATACATACAAATACAAAAAACTGAAAAAGGTTAACTATGTCAAAAACAAAGTGATGAACATTACTTTTGCTAATCATAAAAGACTCAAAATGCTGCACAGACTACAATATCTGTACTATTTCTTTGTGAATATAACTTTCAAAGTAAGAGAGACACTATTCTGAGTTTGTCTGACTGTAAAGCTGTGCTAGCAAAAAAAAAAGTTATTGTTATTCTAAACCCTGCTTTTAACCCTGTAAGCAGGGTTAGCACCATATACCGGGGGTTATGAAACCCTGCTCCAGTCAGCACTGCGTTTGCTGTCAACCCCGCACTGTTGTGCCAAACTTATGAAATAATGCAGTGTTAGAATGTTACGATTAGATGCTTGCGAACCGACAACCAATGGGGTGCCTCATATTCATGTGCTTTCGACAGGCCAGGAAACACTGCACGTTTAATATACAGCAGTTTCAGTGTTTGCGGGGGAAAATATCAAACGGCGAGAGAAAAAAACGATAATTGGAGTGAAGAAGATGCCATTTTATTCTTACCTTTATAGTCAGGATGAACTTGATTGTACAGTCGCCAAATTCTGCAATATATAATATGAGGATGCGTAATGCTAGAGCCCTATGTGCCATAAGCATATGGCCTGCGCCGCTCGTCCAATCAGTGACACTGACACCACAAATATGCAAATAAGTACGTTAACCCAGGGTTTAGGAATGTACAGCGTGAAACAGCAGCATACCCAGGATTAATTGTTAACCCCGGGTAAATTATGAGCAATGTGAAACGTGAATCAAGATAACCAGAATTGCATTTACCCTGGTTTAGAATGACCCAGGGTTAACTGATGAGACAGTGATGTTGCACGTTGTCTTTTTACATTGATGGCACTTGTTGGCAAAAGTAGCTAATTAGTAGCATTACATTTATGTTACTCTCCAACACTACAGTAGTTTGGTCACCTTGCAAAACTAAGAATTATTTTAGTACATGTGAGGTTTGTGTATAAAACCTTTACTCGCTGAGGTCCGTGTTTAATGAGAGACTAGTCAATAGTGTGGTGAAGAAATGTGTGTGTAGACGATAGAAACTGAATCTCTGTGCTCTGCTCAGCAATGCTGTTATCAATGTATCGATGAGTTCTTTGGCTTCATCATCCCAAAGCATAGTGTGCTATCACAAAATCAATAATGGACAAATGCTCTATCATGTATACATCAGTTAACTAGCAGAAATATTGAAAATATTGCTTACCAGAGTTGCATGGAGACCAATAATGCAGGAACAACAGAGTAATCAACCTTCAGAGAATATTTTAATTACATTTAAACATTGATTACACTTTGCCATGTATGCATGTGTTAATTAAGCCACGTGGGGTGAGAGGTAACCATTTCATACGGACATTAATACGCTTAAGGCCCTGCTACTTGTGAATAGGTACTTCATATTAAATATTAATAAATAATGTCATTAATATATATATATATATATATATATATATATATATATATATATATATATATATATATATATATATATTGTGAATGTACACCCAACTAAAAAGCTTTGTAAGGCACAATGAAGTGCCATTATTACATATTCACATACACACCATATTTACACTTGAGTGTCTTATTGTTTTTACATATTATAATATATAATTTTATTTATACTTTTATAAAAAATTATGGACCGAATTTTTCATTTAAACCTTTTAATAACTAAATTCATTAAATTAATTTAGCTTCAGCTAGAATATAGTTCATCACAAGGCTTTTAGGTGTTTTATAGCTATTTATAAATTATATATTTTAGCATGACTGAAGTATCCAATAAACATCCAGAACTGGAAGTATCCAACTCGCAAATGTGCGGGTGCAAAGTTCTCGATGTTCTAGTCATTGTCTGTACCTGCTACAGTGTGTGGCTGTAAAGATGTCGAGCTTTACCCTGTGTGTGTGTGTGTGTGTGTGTGTGTGTGTGTGTGTGTGTGTGTGTGTGTGTGTGTGTGTGTGTGTGTGTGCATTTGTCTGCCTGTGTGAAGCAGAGGATTCGTAATGTAGACTGCTGCTCTTTCGATTCCTGCCCTGTGTTCTAGAAAAATAAGAATAGAAACTGAAGATGGCTTTTGCAGAGCCCTCTGCCAAAACATGCATCTGAATGAGTCATTCTCTGACAACACACACACACACACACACACACACACACACACACACACACACACACACACACACACACACACACACACACACACACACACACACACACACACACACACACACACACACACACACACACACACACACACACACACACACACACTATGCATCTCCCTAATGAAAGTGATTTGCAGCAATTAGAGTGAAATCTGTCCCTCAGTGCATTAGAATGGCTCAGGGTCGAAAGACAGTGTCTTGCTTAAAAGGTTTGGGCTCAGAGGAGAGCACGATGTCTTTCATCTGAGGTCAGTTTTTCATTATTCCACAGACAACAACATGGAAAGAGGGATGCTATGTCTTTTCCTCATCCCTCACTTGCTGCCTCGCTTTCTACCACTTAAGCTCATCAAGAGAGACTTGACATTAAGTAAAAATAATTTTGTCTTGCATGCTCAATATCTTTTTCTCCCCCTCTACCTTTTATAAAAAATAAAATCGACTTATTCTAAATTGGCAGAAGGAATTAGGCTTTTATTGTGAGCTTGCTTACATTCTAGAAATTATGAGTTGAGAGACTGAAAAGGATAAAATGAAACGTTACAGCCAATGCAAAACACCAGTGTAGACACTACCAGTTATCTTCAAGCCAAGTAAATCTATAAAACCTGGAGAAAGCTGTCTGTTTGCATTCACATTCATCTCTTTGGCACTTTCGCTGCTGGTACAAGACCCCCTGAAAAGCATGTGGTTTGAAATCTGCTATCAGCGCATTTTGACTGTGACGTCAATGGCAGCAGACAGTGAAAATTGTCTATTTCACACTTATACACAAAATCATATAAAAATTATCCATTGGCAAAACATCTACTATCGACCACTTTTAGATTTGTTCATGTTTGGAGCAAGACCTCATTCACTTTTGTTTAATATAGAAGAGCAACTTGGATATTCTGTTAAAAAAATTGTCTTTTGTGCTCCACATATGGGGTTCGGAGGTAATGATGAGGAAATTTAAATTTCTGAATGAATTAATCCTTTAAAATTCAAGGACACACTCTCCTTCTAGTTCCCGAGTATCGTGACCGTCCTCTTTCGTCTTGGTGAGGATACCCAAGTGGGAGCTAATCATTAAAGTGGAAACATTTGCAGGACCTCTGGCTCTCAAGCGTTCACCTTTCGCTCTGATAATCTGGCAGGGCACTAATTGATTACCTGCTGCGGCTAAAAGGCCCAGAAAGGTCAGAATTCGGCACCTCCGAAAGGACACGCGGGGTGGACGCCTCGGAAAGGTCACCAGCCGACCTGTGAGAAAATGGGAGATGAAGAGTGGGCAGAGCTCGAGCCCAGGGGAGGCCTGTCGTGGGTAATTTTGGGGCAGACAGACAAAGGAGAGAGCTATATATAAGCACACAGACACGGCCTTTTGGCAGACAGAGTCGGTCTATCTCTCTGCCAGCTCAGTAATCCAGGTCAGAGTCCAGCAGGAGAGGTGCTCAAGAACCCAGCCAGGTTTGGCTCAAGGAAACCTCACGTCCCCTTATCAACGGTGTTGAATCTATTTTTCAGGAATCTTTTGCCGTTTAGATTAGAAATGCTTCTCTTATAAACAACATTCTGTGTGGATAAAGAAAGATAAACTAATAAAAGATTGTAGATAGAAGTGTTCCAAGCTTTTAATTGCCCTCAGGGGCTTTATCTTCACATATAAACAGGCACATGCACTCTTTGAATCAGATTCAAAATGGCGATTATCTCATGACACCGCTGCTCCTCCTAGAGGTGCTTTTACTCATGGGACCTGCACGATTCAAAGGCTATGAATCAATTACCTGCTATTAAACACCGAAAATGCATTTCTAAGGGATTCAGCCCCATTCGGGGACAGTTCCTACTGATTAATTACCTTTGGCTTGGTTTTAGCTTCTGCCAGCATGTATCCTATCTGCCTCACTCTCCATCTCTTTCTTTCTCCAGCTCTCTCTCTCTCACTCTCTCTAATTAAATCAGCTTGAGCTTCATTTTGTCAATTACCAGTCCCTCCAAACACCATCATCATCTCCCACAGCACTCATCAACAAACAGCGGACAATCTCTCTTCTTTCCTTCCCTCACTCTGCTTTTACTGCCCTAAGAGCGAGGCTGTGAAGAAAGCACACACACAGGGAACATCAACGACTGCTTTTAGCTGACACACACCGAGCTCTCGGGGTCTGAATCCAGTCCAATTCTCAAAAGCAAAAGCAGTGGTGACAGTTCGGCTTGTGTTTTGAGTATTTAAAGAGACAAGGCCATTTCTGAAGGCAGGCAAAAGGAACACAAGACTAACGTGTGTCTGAAGGCCACAGTAAGATTAAATAATTGAACACTCGTTGCGAAAGAAAGGTGCTAAAAGTGACTGGTTTCGCAGACTGTCTACCTTAGTAAGCAGCCGGGGCATCATCCATTAAATGTGACGGCCCTTTTTGTGGCAATAAAACACAGGCTGCGTTCGGACGAACTTAGAGAGTAGATAGTGTTGACCGCCTTTGATGCACACCTTGAACGACTGAATGGTTGCCATTGTGGAGAGCAGTTCACCGTGAGCGATCCCTCAGGACAGCGTACCGCCTGTCAGGCTGATGAAGGAGCTGGAGGTAAAGAATGGAATACCCCTGGAAAGGTGGACGGATGAAGAAAGAGATTTCGGAGGACCGTGGGGATACAAGCGAGGAGGAGAGCTGACTCTCAGCAGAAATGACAAACACACTGAAACACAAACAGTGCCGGTCAGTCACCTCTCCTCAGAGGTTTAATATTGTTCCATTTCACTGCATTGTACTCTTTTCCAATTTTTTAACTGTAAGCTGACTCCTCTTGCTTTGCTTGCAACTTTTTCTTCTTTCTTTTTGTTAGCTTCATTCTCTCAGCAGGGCCATAAGATACAGGTAGTCTTGCTGACGGCAGGACATTTGCCACATCATTGATGCTAATGGAGAGCGATACGGAGCTGTTGTCTTGCGTCTGCTCTTGCATACAGACGCACAAGCCGCTATCGCAAGATGCTGAGCAGAGTTTTTTTATGCAGCCATTTGAGTCAGTCACCTTTCTGATGGATGGAAGGTCATTCATTCTTTGCTAAACTCATTTGGAAGAACAAACTCGAAAAATGAAAAATGACAGTTCAGAATGAGGATACTTTTCAAGTTGTTGAAAATGGAAACTGTCGTTGTTTACTCACCGTCATGTCCTTTCAAACCTGTGTGACATTGTTTCTTCTGTGGAACACAAAAGATGATATTTTGAAGAAATGGCGAGTTCCAAAAACATTGACTTTCTCCGTGTGGGCAGATAAATAAACAAACTAAGTTATTCTTCAAAAGATCTTGTTTAATGTTCCAGAAAGTTTGGAACAACATGAGGGTGAGCAAATGATGACAGCATTTTCATACTAAAAATGAAAAAATGAAAAATGAAAAAAAATGTTTTTTTTTCATGAGCATTATTTTGTTAGCGCTTCTTTCAGTGTTTTCATTTATCAAGATAAACAGCTGACCTTAAGAAAGCTTCTGCTCTGAAAAGATGCAGAGCAGGTGATTCTCATAGTCTCCAAACTTCATTAACTTATTCAGCCCATTATTACCAATGGTAAATGATATCAGTGCCAGGAATAGAAATTGAATTTTAGCTGTACGGGCTTCAGTGACTCCTTTAAACTCCATTCTGTGCGCATTGAGATTACCTTTATGAAGCCTCTGAGAATCCATTTACCCAAGGTCCCAGCACATTGGTTCATTCTCACTATCTCGGTGGTATTTCCTGGTTTTGAATACGCTTTTATTTCCTTCTCCTCTGCGCATCGCTACGTTTTATATCTCCGGCTCTGTGCGCTTTCAAAACCTCTCTTTCTCTTTGAAAAGCAAAACAGTGGGCTGGGTTTACGATCTCCACTGAGATAGAACCGCATTCAGCAAGCCCGGGAAAGGGTGCTCACTTTATTAAAGTTATCAGTCATACTAAGGCAGCATTACAGTCCTTTAAATTATGTACAAATTGATCTCATAGAGTTATTATCAGCTGCTTTTGTACAAATGGCATCACACTTGGGGGGGGGGGATAGATACGCTTAACCGCATAAATCCATATGGAAGGAAATGTGCAAATGCTCAGCCTCTTGGCTAACCAAGAATCGTGGGGCTGCAATAAAACGGCAACAAAAAAGTACTTGCACGCATAGAAATCCACCCCAAACACAGACGTGCGTGCATATTCTTACCACTCTGAGACAGAAGAATGATGGTGTGTAATTATTTTTTCAATGGTGGACCATGTGTTTATCGGAATGTTAATGTTCGCATAATAACAGGCTCCGCCGCTCGGCTGAGAATGTCAAGCCTGTCCGGCTGTCAATCACTGCTCAAAATAGCAGGGCAAATAAGCATGCGCTGCTGTCACAGCAACTGACAGACAGAATCCGCTGCAGCCTTTCAGCTGACAAATATCAGGGCCGTGCACGGGAGGAATTATTCTATCAAGGAAAGAACAGAAAAGGGTGGCCATTCCATTCGTGAGAGAAAGAAACAGACTGCAACTCGCAGCAACTTCCGATACAACTCGCGAGTTAGACTAGATGGTGAAAGGCTGTGAGAGGGAGAGAGAGAAAAGAGAGTGTGATAAAAAAAGGAGAGTGAGATAGCTCACAATGAAGTTTTACGTAACACACATCTGATTGGTCTTTCCTTCGCCATAAATAACAAGCGAAAGCTGCCTGGGAGGAAACAGCCCGCTTCATTTCATATCATCTCAATATTCTGTGAGTGTCTCACTGGGGCTGGCGTGGAGATGGGGGAGTCATGGGAGAGCATGTGAGATTTGTGTCGAGATGGGCTCTTGCTTTATTTGTATGCAACTTGATAGAGATTATTGACTAAATCTGGGCTTAAAACCGCCTACCGTAGTTTGCCGGTTTTAGCTGGTTTAATCTAGTCCGCCAACTGGCCTCTGGGCCTGACCATTCGATAAACTAAACTCTACAGTTCCACCAAGCAAAACTTTAGAGCATGACTTTATTTCCTGATGAATTTCAACAGGATAAATCAACTTAACCTCTCTCTTCTTTGTTTTTGTTCTTGCCAGTCAGCCCCTGTGATGAGCAACAAATCATTGTGGTAGCCCTGTCCATTGTGATTGTATTGGTCTAAAATGACCACTTACCACACATTAAATATCAAGGTTTGTAGTAATATGCAGCAGTTTTCCATTCAGTGATTTCGCTCTTCGCTGGAACTACTTGCATTTTACTTGATAAGAACCTGGTGTTACATATAAACAATGCAACTGCCTTCAAGAGCATTGCCATATCAGGTTACCAGACATATACCCCTCATGCAATATGGCGTTGCGATTCCTGGCCAAGAGTGCAATGGTGGTGGTTTGAGGTTTGGTCTTTTTAGAAACATGCAATCTTTTAGTTACAAGATTCTGAGATATTTACCCACTATAGGTTATCGCCATGGATTGGCATTGTCAAGAGTAGAAAGACATGAAAGAGTTAACTAGGAAATGTGAAGGTCTAATTCTGCTTGCCAGCACCTCAGAGTATGCACTCCTCACTAAACCTCACACCCCATAGCAACACCCCACCCCACACACTGTCTGCCACCTCTTGTCTGTAATCAGATGTAACCCCTCGGTTGTTATCTGCATTTTTTTTTTTTAAATAAGGGCCGTAAGCTGATTATCAGCACCCCCAAATGCTGGCTTTGCTTTGCTGAGCTGTTTTGGCTTATAACCTATTCTGAACTCTTCCAGGATCTGTACTTCACCCTTTAGTCCCCAACATTCCTTGCTGAGGCTGATTCAAGCTGCTTAAGAAACACACGTTCACAGGCTGTACTTCCTTTACATGCTGTTCATTAAAGCACTTCTTTTCCAAAGAAGGATGAAATTCCTTTTCAAGAAGCTTGCCCACACCGAACCTCCCTGAAAGCCATTCCATTCTCTCCTCTTTCTTTATTCGTTACAGCTTTTTCCCTCTTTCCTCAGGGTCATTTCAAAGACTCCACTTATTGCAAAGTATATTGGCTTCGTGCCACACAATGTTGTGTCTGAAGCCTGAGCAATTGCTTTGAAGTTGGAAATAGCTTGACGTGTTAAGAGCATGCGCTGCTTTGCTACATTAGAAATGGGAAAACTGGCAGATACAGGTTGAGGTATCACATACACCACTTACATCCTGAACCAAGATGAGTCTTTAACACTTATTTGATTGTGACATACTTAGAGCTTGCATGCTGTTACCGCCTTCAGTAGATTACGGTGATGCCTAAGATGGGCTTTTCATACAGCTTTTCCACACTTTGTTAACAATGATTAGGGGAACAGCATCCGGATTAAGTAACCTGATTGCTGTGAGACTGTCGCAGTGTGTACTGGTATTCGTATTCAAACTCTAACTGGAGGGATTTATTGCAAAGAGGTTACTCTATCATTGCACATGAGACTAAATGGAAGACTTCTCAGTTGTGTTTAACCTTAGTATCATGTTTCTTTGAAAATTCCTCAGAGAAATAAAAATAGAAACATATAAGGCAGGGAACACACATAGTGGTCAATTTATTCCTCAAATGCACTGTAAGGAGGTATTAAAAAAACTGCTAAAGCAGTACAGTGATATTGCGTAGAACGCAGTCTTGAAATAAAATGTTAAATGATTTTTGCTTTATACGGGGACTTAAAAATTATTAGTTTGTGACAAAAATTTCACTAAAAACTGAGATGTGTCCCACCAGTAAAATACGTACATTTGTTTCATTGGATACAAATATGGTCCAAATCCATACATTTTGACAGTCTGCATCAATTGAGCTATACAATGTGTGTGGGCATCTCATATTTGTCTAATCAAATACACCTATCTGTAATAATCAAGTAATCCTAAAGATCTTGATTTTATTCTGATGTTTTTGGCTGAATCGGATATCGCCCTTAAACCCTCAATCACTATTCCCTACGTTAGTCCACTAACTCGGTTCACTTGGAGGAGTGAATGATAACGAGTGAGCAAATTCGGACCCTTTCAAATTTATCCCTTCAAATAATGCCATATAGGGGCGATTTCGGATTTAGCCTTTGATTAGGGTTGAATCTAATTTCTAAGTCCTATTCAATGCCAACTATTCCTCCTATAGAGAAAATATGCCAAATCGTGCTTCTGAAGAACCACCTTCCTGTAGAGTTTAGCTCCAGCCCCAAATAAACATACCTGAACCAGACCAAAGCTAAGCTCTACTAGAAGGTGGAACTCCATGAGCACTATGGGACACCCTTGATCTAGGAGAAACAATTGGCTTTAAAGAGATCTCTTTCCTATGATGATCCGGTCAGGGTCATTGGAGATTCTCCTGTCGTCTTCTTTCATTTATCTTTCGGAGCTCATAGTCACTTACGGGCAGAGAGAGAACAGATACCCTTAATGTTGATTTAAAAAGGAGAACAGTTTCACCTCTGTCAGTTCTTGAGCTCACAAAGTCTTTGGGGTCTCCGGTACAATCACGGTAAATCTTTAAACAGAGGTGTCACCTGCACGGATTTAAAGGAATTAATGGGTAACCTGGGGCGCAGTGTTTGCGCCCTTAAAGAATTACACACACACAGTGTTGAAGAAGGTTAACCAAGCACATAGGACTTGCAATAATCGATTCCTAATTTCATGCTGAGTGCCTCTGTTTAATCTTTGCAGAAAGGAGAGAGAGAGTGTGAGCGAGAGAGAGAGAGACCTCTTTCATCAGTTGTCTGGCAGATTGGTAAAGTGAAGAGCGCTGTATGAAAGAAAGAGAGGGAAACTGTGAATATATACCTCCTAGTATTGAATATCGAATAACGTAGGTATGGCTCTTATAATATGCTGTTTGAATGTTTAGCAGGTGAAGCAGAACAATATCCCATTAGGCAGCACAAGACTGTTCATTACAGTCCAATTACTGTTCACCTGCCAAACCATCAGAATACCAAACTCAGGGCTGAGGCGGTGAGGCTGTTCATACATTTTGTAGACTTCATGTTCAACAATGTTTCCTGTCTGGCAGTGAGAGGTTAGATCGAGCACATCTCATGTGGAAAAAAAAATGTGCGAACGGATCCATCTGTCCATCCTCTGGTACTATCTTTGATATACACTCTGCTTTTAGGAAAATTCTCTCTCTCTCTCTCTCTCTCTCTCTCTCTCTCTCTCTCTCTCTCTCTCTCTGAAGTTGTGTGAGTTAGAAGAAATCAAAGAGATCACAGCATTCTGAACCACAGACTGGCTTTATTAACTGTACAAAGCACAGAAACACAGCACGGCTCCTTCATGAAACAATTCATGTGCATGTACATGTGTCTAAATATGTGCATTTCAGTCAGCTGCTAGTTGCCCTTTTCCTAGAAGTGGTGCTGCTATTTCGTGCCGAGACTCAACTGGATCTTGTATCTGAAAAGTGCTTTCAGAAACAGACAGTTTTCACCGACTTGAGATCCGAGCGATGGCGTACATGTAACTGACTTTGTGGCTACAAAACCTGCTCCTAAATAAATATGGCAAATCATGATCTTAGTCTTACAAATTTGAATTGGCATCTTTGAGGAAACATAGTCTTGAACTATGCTTGATGCGACATTCAGAACACAATTTTATGTAATCTAGTTTTGTTCAAATTGTTGTTTTTTGATTTACCTCTGACGTAATCCTTCCTGATTCGAGACCAGTCTGTAGCCAATATTTCCTGACCGGAACTGCCTCTGAATGCTTCAAGATTGAGCTCCAGCTCTCAGAGCCGGCAATCTGTCGTGGGAAAAGGGGCTAGTGAACCTGAGTCATGATTTGGTGTACGCATTTTAGGGTGACTTGAAAGCTACTTATAAGAGCCGAAATACTGACCCAGATAAATAATGTCTGCAAAGATACTCTGTGATAGTGTGGTGTGTGTGCGCATGTACGCTTTGTGGAGGTACTGTATAAGATTACAAAAGAAACACATTAGAGTCTCCTTTAACTTGACCTCCATTAGCTTCCTGTTTCAAACCAGTTTCCACTCCCACACACATACACCCTTCTTTTCATTCACTGATAGGCTGACTAATCATGCGCCTCAATCCAGTGAAAACAATCGGTGTCTTAATTGAGAGCAGCAGTTACACAGGAGAACAGGGGAGAGTATCCCCTGAAAGCCAATCTGCTGGATGTCTTTGTTATTTACCAAGTCATTTCTCTCACCGTTAGGAATTTGTAAACAGATATGCAGCGAATGTAATCTCCTGTGCTGTTCAGTCTTCACTGGCGAGCAAACGTAGACTAGTGAGGCCCAGACAACCTAACTAGAACGCTGACTAGAAGTATCAACACTGCTAACTTAACTACATTTCTTGTGTGACAGTAGTTAAGCTATTTTCAAAATAATTTGACCTTTATAGACACACGATTATTTTACTATCAAGACAGAATGTAGCATTGCAATAACTTTATAAACTATCTCATATCACAGTTTATTAAACTCACAGCTGTACAGTAGAGTGAGTTTAGGCAAGACACATGCATGCTATTTCCTCTCTCTCTCATATGTAGTGTTGGGACATCTGGTTAATTTTAGTAAACTGGTTCATTCAGTTCATGTAAATTAATTATTCTGAAAAAAATCTATTCACAGATTCAATAAATTAAAATAATTAAATGTTTAACCCATGCATTTTATGAAGTAAAATATAGCTGTGTTCAATGTGTTCGAATGCTATTTATGTTTTTATGTTTTTATCGTAAAATTACGTTTACCGGTATGTGTATTTTTATTAAATAATGAATTACATTTAGATTAATTTTAAAATTTTAAAGGGGCAGCTTGACACTTTTTGAACTACTTGTATTGTGAGTAGTTTAACAAATTACATTTTCAAAGTAGCTTAATGAACACGGCTTATCAGACAACTCAACTACTCTAATGAAGACATGGGTTTGAGATGTCTTTACCAACTGTACCAGATTTGCAACTGGCTGTTTTGTGGTCGTTATAACAACCTGAAGTACAGAGATCTGCCGAGCATGTTTCCTGTTTTGATTCTGATGAGCACCTTAAAACACAATTCCCTGAGAGGCTGATGAGCAGGTTATCAAAGCCTGTTGACCTTGTTTAATTGAATGATAATAAACTGTAATATGTAATCAAAGGGTCCACCCACTCACTAATGAGGCACATGCAATGTGCAAGGAGGCTAGATTATACATCTCGCCAACGCACTCCTCTCTGATGAGGCTGACGCTGCCTCTAATGGCGGTCCCAGACCCCCAGAAAGAGACAAAGGAGAGAGCAGAATGAGCCTGATGCAAATTGTATCCGACATGACAGGCAACAGAACAGTAACAAAGTGTCTAAAGAAGGTGAAACAACTATGCATGTGTTAAAGGGATAGATCACTAAAAACAAAACAAACAAAAAAAAAAAACAGTGTTCATTCCATAGACTATATAAGATGTCAGGCAGAGGTGTCCTCACACAGAGCTGTCATAAAGGTTCAGAAGATTTGGAAAATAGTGTATGGCCTACTTTTTATGGTAAACTTAATGGTGACATCCACTGGTCGCCTTTCACTTTCATTCCATGGCAAAGAACAGCGTGAACATTCTTCAAAACATCTCATTTTGTGTTCCATGGAAGTCAGACTGGTAAATAATTATATATTTTCCTTTTTTGATTATTTTCTTAAAATTTTATTTTAGATTCGGGAAGTTGTCGACCACACTTGTTAGCTACTAGACCATGGCACCAACAACAATGGTTTTAATAGCTCGATTTTCAGCCTTTTAAAAAAAAAATTATAATATTATTTAACCACCGAAGAATTTCACAACAATCTGAAACAAAGAATGAATTATCTTTTTTACTCTGCTCTTAAAAACCTCACCAAAGCTCTTAAAACTGCTCGAATCTGTCTCTGTTTTGCCTCTGTGTGTTAGAGATGATAAGATGAAGGGAAATTGTAGATTAGCGGCAGACATTTGAAGAGTTTATCAGCCGGCCTGAGAAACCAGAGTTAGCTGATAGCTCTTAGGTCTCGAACGTCCATTAGCATTGAGAGTAGTGTAGGGTCAGCGATGATTTGTTACATAAAACTACAGTGCCATTCCAATCACATACCAGCAACACACAACACACACTCCAAATCTGCACTCAAATCTTTGAAAATGACTCCTTTTCACATAATACTGAGATAAGTATGCTGTCTCGCTCCAGTATCTGTCAAGTGTTATTACTATCACCGCAATCCCATTTCCTACTGTGAATTCATTCGTTCTCTTCACTCAGCGATGACAGTCACTTAAACAGATGCCACTTCTTCCCTCCTACATCACATGGACATATCTGTTGAGCGATGCGGCCTGCCCTGTCATTTCAGGACGTTACCTTGGGGGTATTTGCGGTGTAATCTCATCCGCAATGTTCCTTTGATGGTCTTTTCAGGGATGTAGCACAGTATCGGAGTATTAATTTCCACATAATCTCTGATCTACGATTACAGACAAGCCCCCAGAAAATGACTGAAAATTATTTTTCAAAGATTGTTTGAAATGGCATCTTATTCAAAAGCAAAATAAGCTTCTCAGTCAGCATCGAAATTAAATACTTTAAGATCTCTGGATCAAAGCAGGGAAAATGTCCAACAAAAGTAGATTAGAGATGGAAAACGTGTTTTAGCTAATTGCAGTATATGAGATGATTTGCTCAAGAGCATTCTGGGTCCTACTGACGCATGCCATCACTTTTAGTGTCCATTAAGCCGCTCTGAAGAAAGAGCCGTAAACCTTCTCTCTCCCTCACTTGTGTACATTTATTGGCAGAATTAGAGTTTGCCACCGTCAGCTTGCTTCTAAAGTGCTGCTTCAGTCATTTTTCCTTTGATACGCATAAGGTCTCTCACATAAATTTGGTCTGAAATCTCACTACTTCATGCAGATTTAGCCTTCTTTACCCTGCCATCAAGACTCTTCTCTTGCAATGTTGTCTCCTCTGAAGATGCATGTCTGCTATCTGATTAGTGAACGATTGAAAGTCAGCTAAAATCTGCCGGTTCCAACCCTGCACTCCATTCACACTCAAAGCCTCTCGTTCTCTCCAGCAAGGCTTACTAAAAAGCATTATAGCCTCTGCATTAGCCAGAGGCAGTAGAAAATAAAATAATACATTTATCAGAGGGACGTTAGCACTTACGTTCATCCTCTCTTCCCATTTGTGGAGCCCAAGCTGCTTATCATAAAAAAAAAGCCACACATAATCATGTGGCTGGCTATAACTACACCAGTAAATCCAGGCCAAAAATGCAGGCTGGGGCTCTGCCATCTTTTACATATAGCAGTTAAGTGGGTCTGATCCTTTCATCCAGCTCAGAGTGGTGGATTGCTTTAAGAGGTGCACAGCATCTGGCCACATCAAACCCTGGAAGGGAGATGTCAAATAACAACTCGCTGTTGTTGATCTGTTGTTCAGATCGGTGTCAAAGAGCCGCACTGTTTATAGTCATTTGGACCTTTAGTTGATTAGCGCAGTGTCTGTTTAATCTCATATTGTTATATTAAGGTCGTTTGGGTGTCATTTATTGTTTATCTCCCCTCAGCTTTTCATTTCACAGCTCCCATCTGGGAACACAAGACGTGCTGCAGTAAGTGTTATTAGCATTCGCGTAAATGAAAATGAAAATACAATTATTTTAGAATTAACTAAAAAAACTAACAAAAACTAACATCAATTATTTAAATAAATTAAATTTTTTGCAGTGTATTAGATGTTTTAAGACATAGTGTATTTACTTTGGCAGCCCTAAAATGCCTGATAAAGTAAGGAAAAAAAAAAAAACGTTTTGGGAAGGAAACCATGAATTACATCATTAAGTAATAAGCAAGCAAACACATAAAAATGGGTTTTAAAGCAAAACAGGCAATGGTCCAGATCAGTCCAAAATGGTTGTGTTTCCCTAAACCCTGGAGTGTGGATGTGGATTCGACTCTTTAAACTTCAGCATGAAGGTATGCAACGTGAGGAATTAAGAGCTGTGTCAAAACATAAATAAATGTCTTTAGTTGAGCTTCGTCTAGCATTAATGCTTCTTCTCTCTCCAAGACAAACACTCTAAGCATACAAAAGGAGAATCGGGACATCCATAAACAAATATGGCTCATTCCGTTAATCCCACTTAAGTTCAAACCTCCTGGGCTACTTCTGTTAAAAACATAGGCTCCAGTCTCTTTCACTTCTCTGTCATGCATTAGGTCGATGAAAAGAATGGTTTCTCTCTCGCTGCTTTGTCAGGAAAGGACGAGTTCTTTACGAGAGCTTATAGGACATCATCTTCAACTTTGTTATGCCCTGAATGAGGAGGAGGCATTGTAATTCCTTTTTTTTTCTCACAGCTTTTAAACCCCCTGAGAACAATTACGCAGAATGCATAGATTTATTCCTTCCAACAGTCCATACTGAAAAAGACAAGAAGAAATGATGAACAGCAGTCCTCCAGTATATTATCAAGTCAAGGACAGGATCAAGATCACTTTAGTAAAAAAAATCCTTTCTTCAGAAAGTTTTGCAATCGTTTCTTAAGTCAACTTACTTTCAACTAGCACAACTAATAAGCATTAGAGTTCTTGATAAGCATTCAGATGGGTATACATCAAACTATTACGTGTCAACTGTCAAACCGACATCATGAATAATATATGTCATATGAAGCAGAGATGACATTAAACAAATATGTTCAAAGTAAACTAGGACACTCATGATGCAGCAAGCCCTTTTTTATGCTTAAAAATCAATACTTTTACATCAGTTAGGTGTTAAAAGCTTGAACAAACAAGCTCCCTTAGACCCAGCATTGTGACTAGTTAAAAGAAGCAAGCATTAAACTAAGGCTCTGATTTAAAAGGTACTAATTTGCTTGTGTAAGTGAACAAATTGTGTGTGCTTGTGGGTTTATCACGCGTGATTTACTAAATTTGCACAAATAGCCACACATGCAAATAGGTTGGACATACAAGATTTAATAAGGTAATTGTACCATGTGTGTGTGTGTGTGTGTGTGTGTGTCATTTTGTGCATACTAAGTTAGCACATATTTAAACACACAAACCTTTCATAAATCAGGGTCTAACATCTTAAATAATGACCATTATACTGAGCTGTTCTAGATTGAATGGGTTGCAGGGAAGAATAGCTATATTTTGCAATAAACTGTCAAAATGAATCCGACTGCTTCAGTGAACAAATGAACTATGTAAACAAGAGCAGCCGATGAAAAGGGCTTCTGGTAGAGAAAATGAAGGACTGGGCATACAAAGCATTCCCTGAGAGCCTCTCACACATGCAAAACTCCAGAGCCCTGGCCTCGAGCTGCCCGCCAGGCCATCAAACTGCCTCCAGGTCCCTGGAGAAACAACAAAGAGATCCAACTGTGAAGAGATTTGGCATGAGAGTGTTTTTAGCGAGAAGAAAGTCTCACTTAAAACATGCCATTTTGAAAGGGGAGGGTCTGACGCTATTCATCTGGTGCCAAGTGTGAAAAAGTCTTGTATTGTATGGCTGTGACATCAAAAAGACAAACAAACAAGAAAGAAACAACAGTGAATTCAGATGCTAAGATACCAAAGGACCAAAGGCAAAGGTGAAGGCAAAATTGTTTTGTTGTCCTTGAAATCATTCTCCAGGCTTCTGCTGGTGCAGAGCCAAAGAAAATTGCTTTTTTTTTTCTGTCTTCCATTTTCTCAGGTTTTAGTGGTTTATTTTGTAAGCTGGGTGTAGTAGAGGAGATCGGTCATTGACCTTACCCTCGGTCACAACATCCCAGAGTAGGCTCTGGTTAATAATAAGTTGGGGGTCTTGTTCGCTGATTGGATTCATCAGACTGGTGTCCTGGAGCATTTCTCTTTATTCTGATCTCCCATCCAATCCGAAGCAACAGCAACCCCTGAGATCCCTGAGAGAAACCCTCTGTGACTAAATTAGATCTCGCATATTACAATTTAAGGAATGTCTTCCACATTCATTTAGGAAGTATGACAGGGAATCAAACTAAACTGAATTCTTGACGTGCCATTTGAAGTCGAACTGATTTAGAGTCTTGAGTTGCGAGTCAAAATGAATTGATTGATCAGGATGAGAATTACTCGGTGTGTGATTCACTGAATCGAACATTTGGTCCTGTTTTAACCATAAATAAGTTGAAAACCTGCATGAGCCTATTCCAAGGACACTGGTGTAATTTCTCGAGGATTGTTGACTAATGAAGCACTTTACTTTTTGTAACTTACTATCCTTAAGATTGCTGTCAATTATGCATTGGTAGTTCAAATTTGTACACATCTGAACTATGTAAACAATAGCAGCCGATGAAAACAACAACACTCATCTTACTAACTGTTGGTAACGTAACATTTAGTTCAATATCCTATGTACAACAGATTACAAATCATCAACTAACAACATGGCTGAATAGGGTTTCTGATCCCACATCCAATCTAATCAACATGGGAAGATATGCGTGTCGTCAGATGCCTTTCAGATGCACCCTATGAGGGGTGTCAAAAGTAATGGGATAACCGTCTTTGAGGTTCTGGTGGGCTGGATGAGGGGGATTTGGGTTAAGTGCTTGATATGTGGTGGTAGTGTTGGGGGTTGCTCTTCAGTAATGGTTGGTGTATGGATTATGACGGCCCGCCACAGATTGTAGGGATTATGGGATTGACGGTTGTCTTGCGCATGGATGGCACGGGAGATTGAGAGCAGATGGCTGTGATTTGAGCGTGATTATCCCGCTGCATTGTCACCGATCTCCGTCATCCTGTTTCATTTCCCCGGGATGGCGTGTTCATCTTGGACACTGAATCAAACTCCAATCCCCCTGCAACCCACCCAGCTAATGGGAACCATCACATTCGGCCATCTCGTTTTCTCTCTCTTTGTCTGTCACGCATTTCCTTCCCTCTATTTTATCACCTTTCTAGCCTCTGCAAATTCATCACCTAGTTATGTCCTGTTTTTATTCTTTATCTAGACTTACATTAAGTCCTTGTCACATTAGCCAAAGGTCATGTCCTTTTATACTTGCAATACTCACTCTACCCATATAATAGTATAATTTAGGAAAAATACAGGACACCTAGATGTTTTTTCTGGTCTTGTCAAGAGCTAATGAATGAGTCTGTCACATAGAATATTGCACTCCAAAACAAGGTCAAACAATGCCACCTAGCTGATCCCAGACCAGCAGTTATAGGCTGCTCTATCCCCTGGATTGAATGAATGCTTCCACTTTGAATTCCCCAGCACTATTTTTGTATTATTATTTAACTATATGCACACATTTTCTCTCAGCTTGGATCCAGCACCTGATTTAACCAAGTACAACATGTTCCTGGATCAACATCGTTGTTGACCTTGAAACAACAATCCAACCAACGCTTATTTCTTTTGAGAAGTTTGAAAGGTTTTAATGTAAGACAGAATATCTTGACAGCCGTGAATTCTCATTGTTCTTCAATTCTATCATTCTCTTGTTGAATCAGTTATGACCTTTAAAATTGCATCCTGGTTTAATTGTATTTCTGCTGAAAACAATAAACAAATATCCAGAGTAATCAAGCAGACATTTCAAATTATTGGGGCTCCGCAGATTCAACTTGTAGATCTCTATAACTGTGCAGTAAAGAGGAAAGCAAAACAACTCTTTTATTTCTACTGCATTTTCTATTTTCGATAAGACCAAATAGTTTTATTTAGTATATTGTATTTAAGCCTTTGTTTAATTATTTACATATTTGTAAGGTACTTTCTTTGGCTTAATTGTGTTTTGTGATGTGTGTGATTGTACTGTGTATATGTGAGCCTTTTAACCTAAGACACATTTACATATCACTGGTTGATAGATAATATTTTTTTTTGTGAATTTGAATTTGAACCAATCAGATTTTAAGTTAACCGTTTGTGTCACGTTTAGGCTTACAACCAGGGTTCAGTGCGTCTACATCAGTGTAATTCACCTATAATTTCCCTCTGATTTCAGGAAAAAGGTTTACCATGCATCATCTTGCTCTGAGTGACATTATAGATGCTTGGAAATAAATCTGCATGTCTTTAAATCCATATGCAGTCAGCTTCATTTCTCTGAATAAGTTGTAAAGTGTGTATATTATTTCCTGATGTCTTTTTGTTGATGTCTTACAAAGCACAAATCTGAATCAATCAATTCATCAAGGAAGATGAACATACCTTTTAAAAAGCAGGGGATATTCCAGACTTTAAACAAATATAAGTGTTTAGGACGAGCAATAATTTACAAAGAGACTGCAGATATAAAAACGCTGACTCGTTAGGTAATGCATTCTCAGTAAAATCAGATGATTTCCTAGCATACAAGAATTCTAAAATATAAAAAAAAAAATATATATATTAAACTTTTGACTGGTAGTTTATAAACTATACTTAAATGCTGGTGATGTTAATGTGCACTGAATCCTCCCACAGGAGGCTGTTAAAACAAGGCTAATCTGCTATCTGTCCTTTCTATATATGGGTTCTGTTAATCTCTTTTGAAAAGCTGTCTGAGGTTAATTTTAAAGCTATAATGTAGACACCTTCGAAAATAATGTGTTAAAAGTCATAGAAAAGCACATCATTTATTCCTGTTTGTATCTAACTTCAAGACATGCAGCAGATGGCTAATGGACAAGTACAGGTCAGCCCGTGCCATCAACAGTATCTCGAAACTCATCAGTGAACGCTGTTTACTTAATGATCACCAGAAATGATCCCTAATGATCACTAGAAAGCAGTGGCAAAGGTTGCTTTGTGAACATTATCACCAAATGTAACTGGAAATGTTAATC
Organism: Phoxinus phoxinus; assembly: GCF_949152265.1. Classification (NCBI taxonomy): domain Eukaryota; kingdom Metazoa; phylum Chordata; class Actinopteri; order Cypriniformes; family Leuciscidae; genus Phoxinus; species Phoxinus phoxinus. Next base: position 3,514,056 of record NC_136883.1, on the reverse strand, counting down.
ACATCGTATATACACATCTTATAAGATGATACTCGTGCTTATTTAAAGTGGTTAATTAACAAAAAAATATGAGTGAGTCGATATTTTATCCCTGCTGACAGGAAACATTGATTTTGTGTAGTGAGTGATGAATACCACATAAACACATTCTGACATGTTGGACACATTGTTTACCGACACGCTATACAGTCCCTCAGTTTGAAATCCATGACAGGTGGAAAGTAAATAGATTTTTCCACTGTCTGACACAGAATGACAGACCACAAACAAGCTCTAACTTAGCTCCATACCCAGGCCCGGCTGTGCTCGGCTCCTCTGATCTGGAGATTCAAGCGCAGGACAGAGTTGCAGTGACACTTGTTTGATTGATGTGTGGACCGTCGTCTTGACAGGCATCTCCTTACAGGGGCTGCAACTTTCACAGTAGTGTGAGCTTGTACGAGTTTGTCTGTGTGCTTGTGATAAAATGGGATTATAACCTGTCTCTGGCAGGGTGGAGGGATGCGGGGTCTTGTGATAAATCTATAAAGCTGAAATATTCGACATATCAGTAATAGCAGGACAGAAGGAGGATGTTATGTTGTGATTGGGGAACAGAATAATGGAGTACTGCAGGCATTTTGTTACTGGAAATGTGAACTGATTTGGTGCAAAAAGTTGACAACATATGTTTTTGCATTGCTTTAACTCATCAAGATAAGAAAAGCAATCTTACATATTTTACATAAGTTATACAAGATTCAACACAGTTTAAGTTGAAATTACTTAAACATCCAAGTTGACTGTACTTAAATATTCATAGTTTTACTTTAAAGTACATTTTAAGTCATAATGTATTAATCATCTTTTCTAATGTTTTAGAAAAGTACTCTTAAACTGAAAAACAAACTACAGCACATGTAAAGTACTTGATTATAATTTTAACTGTACTATAATGTATTATTGGATATTACATTTACAGTTAATATTGTAACTTCATCATTACAAATGTGTAATTAGAAATATAATTCAAATGTGAATTGAAATTTTAAAATACACATCAAGATGTACTTAGGTCCTAATTAAATGTGTAACACTTTTTATGTTTAACTAAGGACCAGATTTACTAACAGTGCAAACCCTATTTTTGCGTTATAAAGCTACTTTCAGGATTTACTAAAGACACGCAGTGAAACATTTGCGTTGAAAGGTGTTGATACAGCGATTTTTGCGGCTGACCTTTTTGTATATGCATTTCTAGATGTTTCCCTTTCAGACACAATATTATTGGAAGAAGAGCATTTATAAGGTTTGCGCTTGTCAATTTAATGGTATTTGCGCCATTATTTAATGCCCCAAAAAGAATTTCTTAAACCAGATGCTAATGTGCGCTGCTCTTGGTAGATTGGTGATTATGGAAATGATCCGGCTGTGTCTGTGTTCTTTCATTTGCGAGTCGTCAGTAGATCACACTCAAAACTTTAGTGGGATTATAGCGCCCTCACGTTAATTTACCCTATTCAGTAAATCTGGCGCTAACTGTATTTAATATAAATTTAAACTATACATTTCCATTTAATTGTAAATAACATGCAATTGAAAACTTTACATTCAATTCACTCTTACTCATACTTTTTGTACTTAAGAATGCTAAAGTGTACTTTTTTATCACAAGGGTTATGCTTGATTTAATTTGATTATTAATGTTTTTCCCTTTAGTAACTTGTCTACTGGCATGACAAGGCTGTATATCTTTTGTAGCATATACTGTTTCGAAGGCTACAATGTTTTTACACTTCTTTCACCTCATACCAGGGGAGACAAATTGGACCTTTTTATCAAGTGAATGCATTAAAAATGTTCTGAATTCCTCAGGGGGGAAGAAATTATGTTTTTTCATCTAAAGCCTGAAGTTTCCAGTCAGGCATCTGAGTAATCCGCCTAATAACTATCCAAGGGCAGTAATAAACAAAGATGAGCCTTAGTCATCAAACATATGGCACGTAAAATGAATCATTGTCAGTGAACACGGTTGCATGGTTTTTACATTTACTCCGGCATTCTGAACAATTAATTTTTTTTTCCTAGATTTCAATAATGTTTAGCCAGTGATCACAGTACGATATATCTGACTCATACAATTTCAGGAATGGTCTTTTTAAAAAAAGCAGTCGAATCCTTATAATTGGCCCCATGTTGGTGAGTTTACAGCTCTAGAGTATGGTGTTTATTCACAAGGCAACCTCTAATAAGCTAGAATATCACAGAGGTGGCCATCTCCTCATGTCTCATGTCCTCCGGTGACCCTCTTGTTGACTACTGGCTCCCTCTAGAACACACACAACACAAACAAACACATTTAGATGTCACCGACCTTGTTTCAACAACCCAGCGCCATCTCTGGTCACTGTGACACAGATACCCAGCCTCGAGGTATTTTCTCTGACCCTGGCTTTGGCATTAGGCTTGATGCTCACTGCTAGTTACAAGCCATCGGAAGCATTTTGTTTGAGGGTTATGATGAGGAGGTTGTCACAGAAGGCCTTTAGAAAGAATAAGACAGAAAGTGGTGATATCTGTCCCCCTGAAGACTATACCTGCACTGAAGAACTTTGGAAGGAATTTAACAGTCATTTCTTGGTTTGTAGATGCTTCCAGATGAGATATAAAATATACATTTAAATTCCATATTGATTTTCTAGCTCCCACTCATTCTCTCTGCCAGTAGATTTGTCCAGTGGGTCATTACTTATCATAAGTACACCAGGACGCTGAACCGATGTGAAAGCATTATTTTAATAGCAACCCAAAGGGAATCTCAAATGTTGCTCTTTCATAGCTCACAATATTGGACCATTTTATAGCTATTTTTTGTGCAAATAAACACAAATGTCTTCATATTTGTTAACATGCAATACGGGTACATCACTTTTAATTGAAGACGTTGCCGAGCCCTCATTTGAAACATATGAGAGACAATGAAATTATTGGGGACTTTTCCCTCAGGAGAAAAATCTGAGAAGCAGAAAAAAAAAGAAAGAACACCAAATGTCTCTCTTTGGAATCTCAAAATACCTGAGCGCAGTTTGAGACATTGACTAGGCTTTCTCCTAAACTCTTGAAGAGACGAACATGAGATTTTTTTAAAAAAAATTCAGAAGCAGAAAACTTCAGCAAACTGGTTTAAATTGAATCTCATTGCTGATTAGGAGAAACCACTGAGACTTTTTCTGAGACAACTGAGACATTTTGTTCAACAAAGAGGCACAAAATACATGCATCTCTCTTTGGTATGTAAAAACAACATGAGCACAGTTTGAGACACGAGACTTTCTGTAAAACTCTTGAGGAGACAAACGTAAGATTATTGTTTTATTTTTTTCTTTCATGAGATAAATCTGAGAAGCAGGAGCATCTGTTTACTCTCCATGTAAGCCCATCGCTGTTTGTGAGAAACAACCAAAACACATTAAATAGATCTGATTTGAGATGCTCCTTCATCCCATATCTTCTCGTCCAATAAAGAGACAAGAACAAAATGTGTCCCTACAGAGGAGAACAACTGATGAATGGGTTCTTTTTTCAGTTTGTTTGCGTGTGCAGCTCTTTTATTAAATATTTATCCATTACTGCCTCTTGTCTCACACAAAGAATACGGTATAAAGACAAAAGACGTGTCTGTTCTGATCTAAATGTATCGTGTTAACGTCAAAAGCCGGAGGAAATATTCACCATCAAAGTCTCACGAGTTCAACTTAAAACAGCTCAATTTGAATTCTCGCTGTGTGTGTCTGCCTCAAAGAATCTATCAAAGTGCTACTGTTCTTCAGAAAGGCTCAATGTTCTACGACAACCGTCCCTATGTAATCTGCAACATTACCTGAAGCGATCACAAAGCATTGCTGCTCGGATTCGTGAGTCCAAGATTAGAAAGAGAAGTATTTCGATCTTTGCTTGAGGCCATTAGCACCCTCACAAGCCCTGTTTCCAGCTTAAAAACGTCACATTCAAGACTAGTTGACTAGAGCTGAAATTTTGGGTCCATGCATATATTAGGGCTTAAGGTTTAACAAAAGATATCAATATCAACGTATTAAATAATTTTAACACAAAAAGTTTAACTTAACTGCTAAATAAACTGCTTTGAAACAGCATTATACATTTAAATTCAATTGATGTTTTTTTTTTTCCTACATGATTTATTAATAATACTCTAATATGTAAAAATGCACTGTTAACTTAATACAAAGTAAATATTTTCCAGATAATATTTTAATCATTTGGTTTGATGTTAATGTGGTAGAAAAAGCCAATACGCTGATTTTGGAAAAATGTTCTATAATATAGGCTAACATTGCATTTTTTTTTCTCACACAGCAGATATTGGCTTTTATGCCTTTAAATATTAAATCTGTAAAATGTACATTTCAGATTTACATCAATCTGAATTGTGAGTAATTTTGCATCCCTTATTTACATAGAGTTACTTAATGTTGCAATTGTTTAATTTAACCAGAAATGTGCAAGGAGATCCAATAGAGCTTTATCCACCATTACATTTCTGGGAAGTGGCACGTGGACGATTTTCCCAGTCTTTTCATAAGTTTTGAAAGTGTCAGACAGGCGGCTGACAGCTGAAGGTGAATGCCAGGGTATAGGGCAAGACAACGACAGTCTGCAGAGACCTCAGCAAGACCTCCTATATGACAGAAGTCCGTATCTGTGTACCGACTCTGTGGTGTTGGTTTCATCCTTTTATCTCCCTTTCCACGGTTGTTTTTTTCCATGTTTCGCCACATGCGTTCTGCGGTGTTGCACTGATTTGATTTCCCAGCTCTCCTTTTCTGCTCTGCGTGACTTAATCAGAATGACAGTGTCTCAGAGCCCCGGGAAAATCTCTCTCTCCTTCTCTCTCTCCCTCTTTTCTTTTCTCCCTCACTCCGCAAGTTTACGCTGTCCGTGACAAACTCACAGTGGCACCTTTCCTCGTTTTGTGTTTCCGCAGAGAGCCTTGTCATACACACTTCAGCGTGTACACACACACGTACAAACGCTGTTTCTGCTTCTGCTCCTTCCCATCAGCTCATTCACTCTCTCTTTTCTCACCCCTCCCTCTTCGCTCCTCTCAATTTATCATAGTGTTAATGCAAATATAAGAAATGTTTCAGTAGGTAGAGATTTATTGGGAATATCTTCAATTGTTCCAACATCAGTTCTCACATAAAGGTATTTTTAATGCACCTTGAGGTTCTTTGCTGTGGAGAACAGCAAGTTGGTTGTTTTACAGCCTGGATTATTTCCAGTAATTGAAATTCAAAAAGAGTGTCCAGAGACAGAAAAGTTTGGTAAACCCACCCAGCGAGTCCTGTTTTTCTCTCTCTGATGTATCAAAGCACTCGCCTAAAGCTCAAATACGTGCTTTCACCACTTAATTCTCGTTTTCCTGCTACCAAATGATGCTATCTGCACTTTTACTGTTGAGGTCAAAGCACTCGTGATGCTTGTTTTTAGCGTACAATCCTGACGCAAGTCATGTGAAAGGCTTAACACAGCAGCCTACAACTAAAGTACAGTCACATGACACATTTTCTGTCGTGACTCTAGTAAAATCACAAATAATCACTTGTTTTTTTTCCAGACAAAGACTTGCTGAGGTATTTTTTGCATCAGATGTTTCTCCTGAGGCAAAAAAAAAGGATAAAGCACTCAGTAATCTTACATGCAACTCTACTAGAGTTTCAGAGGAATCTACGTCTCAAACTGTGCTTGGATTTGCCGAGATACGATCTGCAGTGAAAAGTCAGTGATCACAGCATTTTTCATCAAATTCTTCTAAAATACAAATATTAAACTGTACTAGTTTGAACCATTTTGCATATGTCTGCATATTTTCTGATTACGTTTATGTTATAACATTTGATCATACATAATATTTAGCCAGAAGAGGACTTTTATTCTGAAAAACATGATGATGGATTTTCCTTTTCTGGATCAGAAGTGTTTCTCCTGCTATTCATTTGATAGCTCTGTACTCCTACTGTACGCCAACAACTGTCTCATTTGGTCTACTTTTATTTTTTACAAAGGAATTGCAGGAGAAACAACTGAGAAAAAAGAGCTACAGACAATGACGTTTTCAGTCGAGTGAGCTGATCTTGTTTTAGAAAACGTTAATATGTCCTTAAAATATCCTTGTCATTCCCATCCCATCCTATTGGATCCATGATCTGTTGTTCCAAAACACGATGCATTCAATTACACGCAGCTGCGGCGCAGTAAATGTTATGTCATTAAATATTAAAACAGACCCCTGGAGACCCTTTAGTCATTGCATTTAGGTGAACAATTATTTGCGCCTAATTGTCCGGCGTTCACAGCTAAAGCGCTTGACCCGGCGACACTGGCAGCGAGCGACAGGTGTATCTCCGACCCGTTTCACCCGCAGCCCGTCTCTCATTCAATTAGAGACAACAATACTCACACCTGTCAGTGGCACGTTGGCCACCTCTTTCCCTGTCCTCCCCTGTTCTATCCATCTTTCTCTCTCATCTAAGAAGCTTGTGTTGCACATGTGGGGGTCCCTCTCCTCTTCTGACCTGTAAATACTGCAGGAGGTCTGGAGACTGATTCTGTCTGACAGCCCCTCACCGACGTAATGTCTTCTGCCCTCCCTTTCACTGCCATCTCCCCTGCTCTCTTCCACTTGTCTAAGCATTTTAATGACATATGCTCGCAGGCTTTCTCCAGCCGCAGTCATACTAGTGGAGCGTGCCTTCCTCTGAGCGAGGGATGTTTGCGGAGGAAAGCAGGGGATGAGTTATGTGGACTGATTTTTGCTCCATTTTCATTATAAGCATTGTCGGGAACAAAAATGCATTTTCCTTGCACAAAGTGGTTAATTTGCCTCTGTGATAGCCGAGTCTCCAACACCCGATCTTTTCATCTCTCACTTCCCCGTGCTACCCCCCCCCCCGCCCTGTCTTTTTCATCATGTTCATTTCTTTCCCCCGATGATTTCAGTTTTATCTTCCCAGAGTCTGTGTCTCAATGCCTATTGTACTAATTTATGAGAACTTTTTTTAGAGTGATGGAACATTCTGCCTCTGTTGCGAGGTGAGCTGCCTACCTAGACAGCATTTTAAGACACTATAGGTGCATATCAGACGTGGAATAAAAAAGTTGGCAGACTAATTATATTCCCTCTTTCAGCCCAATTATAAAACTCCATTGCATGTTTCAATCCCAGAATGCATTGTTCTCAGTTAATAATACTAATAAAATATGGTATAATTCCCAAGATGGGTTACTCGTGTTGCTACGAATGGTAGCTCTAGTATTTGAATAATCTCATTATATGTTCTCGTACGATCTGCTTACACCCAACTGACGGTTAGGTTTTAGGGATGGACCTTCATTCTTACTTTTTATCGTTTGTTTCCCCACAAATCACATACTGAATTCATACAGAAGCTTCACCTTGTAAAATAGTTCTCATGAGAGTGGGTTGGAAGTTATTAGCTTTATCTACATGCTAATGCAAAACTAATTGTGAGATGAGTCTCAGTCACTTATGAGGTTTGATTCTTAGAAGGCAGCTGTATATGTTAGCAGACTAAACAACTCACTAGTCATTTCCAGCTGAGATTATTTACCCAATATTTGAGCACACCAAACAGTCGATGAGTCCCATTGACATCCATAGTATAAAACAAATGGGGTCCCATAAACGGTTTGATTGCAAACATTGTTCAACATATTTTATTTTGTGTTCAGCAGAAGAAAGAAATCCATAAAGGTTTGGAACAACTTTAGGGTAGGTAAATGCTGACAGAATATTTTTTTTGGGGGTGAAGTATCCCTTTAATGTTCTAATCCAGTCAGGATGCTGCCTATAAAGACTGTGGACAACAAAGCAGTTCACTAGGCTTTGCAACAGAGTCACCTCTAGCTAATATAAATGCCAGCTACCCAAACACACACACACCCACACACACTGTTCTGTCCCCATCCATGTCCTACATAATTTTGGAGCAGGGGAGCACTAGAGCAAGCGTGGTGATGAAAAGGGTCCCGCCGGTCCCGCTCAGGGCTAGTTTATGACGCCGTGGCCCATTCCTCTGTCGTGCTGAGTGGCTCCCACCTCCAGGGACCTCAGGTTGAAATCTGGTTCAGGTCTCCACTGGGCCTGGCTCTTCTGTTGCCACATCATTAATTCAGCTCAGAGAATTCCACCAGCCATAGATACCAGTCCATCTCTCTTTCTCTCTCTGTTTTCCTCTTGCCTAATTCCATCTCTTTGTTGCCTCATCCCTCCGCAAACCTTCGTCTTTCAAAAGCTAAATATAAAACCGTTGTTCTTCCTTGTTTATTTTGTTTATCTCTTTGCTCTCTGGTTTAAGGATTTTCACTTGATTATAACCAAAAGGATAATCAATTCAGGATTGTCCTATACAATTTCGATTGGTCTGTTGACACTGAAGTATTTCTACTTGATGTAACACAATCGAATCTGAACATATTTGATGTTTAATATCCAGTTCAATGAGCAGGCTTTTGGATCAATGGGCGAGGCATTGAAAACCAAGTGAAATTGTTGCGTGTCACAAAAAAGACATCACAACACCCTTTTCTCACTTTTTATTGACTGGTACAGCAGAGGGAGGACAGGAAATGATGCAATCATCACTCAAACTCATACCGCCCGCATTGCAATAACCGATAGACCAAGACTCTGACAGCCAGACATCAAATTACAAGGAATACATGTTTCAAACTCTGAGTGCTTTACTTTCTCAGTAGAGAGAATTGAGGCTTGGTTTGCTCATATTTTCTATTCATCATCACCTCTCATTAGAGCTGAGGAACATCAGGGTGCCGCCCCTGTCCTGCACGAGGCCGATGCTCTTGCCCCCTTAATTGCACCCGAGCCCTTTGATGGAGTCGGTTTTTCCATTTTCACCTCAGCGGAGGCAGAATGATGAGCGAGACAGAGGTGATGGAAAGGACTATGAAGTAGATGCCATTTTCACTGAGGACACCGTAAAGGGCTCGGGCATGAAAAGACCCCATAATTCTGTCTGTCTCTCTCATTCGTTTTCCTTCTCTTTTCCCCTCTCATCCCACACGCAGGATGCTAGAAGTGTTCTCTGCCTTTGTTGGCCTAGTCTGCTGGTTTACAAGATGAAAGTCACTTGTTTGGCAACCTTCAAATGCAGGAGGCAGAAGGCCTGAAAGTCGCTTTTGTCTCTGACACTTCAATGTGGTCTCTAGCACTTCAAGAGTGTGTGTCTTTATCTGTGTATGTATAGTATATTCTGCCTGAGAGGCAGAAAGGTCTTATTCGTTTAACACAATATAATAGAGAAGCACATGGTTGTTGGACGTGTCTAATGCAATATGTGTTTTTATATGCCATTCATGCGGTTGGAATTGAGAATTAACTATCAATGTAAATGATATGTCAAGCGCTTTATATAATAAAGCTATAAATAGGAGTATACGTAGATTGAAATATCCAGATCCAGATGGCATTTCAAAGAGAAAGGGTGGAGTAGCTGGACTAGGTGGAAAAATATGTTGCATCACAAACCATTAACATTTGCTTCGTCCATTGATGAAACCTGAGATGTTTTTGAGCCAATCCAGACCTTCCAATATACTACAGCCAGACAGTCCATCAAAACATTAAAGATAGACAAGGTTTGTGTTATGAAAGTACTTCTTTCCTTATATAAAGTCTTTACAAATTCTCAACATCAGCACAAAGATAACATGAAATATAATTTTGAGAACTTGGGGTTGTTGGTCACTGACAACTTTTCCATAACTTTATCATAAACACATTGACTCATGGATCCATTATAATGTTGCACATGCATTTTATTTCTCAACCGTTTCCTTTCACTTAGAACATAGTAGACTCTGTTTATGTGAATACTCACCAAGACTGCCATTTTTGTCATTAATTATGTGAGTATTTGACTGTTAATGAGCAATACACGCAATCCCACACCCAAACACAAGCCCTGTACCACCAACAATATTCATCCAGAGCAAATAAAACAAGTGAGTGAGGGGAAGCGGGTTTGTGTGTCAATCGCGGTCGGAGAGATGAGAGAGCGAGAAAGAACAGCCAGTACATGCATCTATTCTGAGGGAAATGAGCATTGAAACGATTCAGATATTTCACTTAGTTTCTTTGAGACACTGTATAGTTTTATTATTGCAGATGCCTTTTAAAAGACTGCAATGTATCTATTATATAGAATTCAAGCCGCCAAAGTGGCTAGTAGGAGTGACTGCGTTGAACACCAATGCTGAAATCCACACGGATTTGGCAGGTTGGAAGGTTGACGGGTGTTAATGTCAACCCTTGTTTAAACAGTCTCTCATGCTTCTTGTATTAAGATTGAATATGAGAAAGAAAAAAAATCTTAGTAATACAAATACCATACGATGAACTGGCACACAAACAGACAGGGATGTCGGAGGTAAGTATTACCTAGGCAGTTTACAGTTACCTTTCATTTGTAGCAAAAATCCCATGCCTTTTGAGCATTTCCAGCTTTCTGAGGCGATAACTTTGTTTACCTTCTGAGGTATTGTGAGCTGATGTTCATAATCAGACAGCAATTAGATAACAGGATGTGAATGGGAATAAATCCCCCAGAGTCTTGCTGGAAAACAGGAATGATTTACTTTCCTAAACATCTGAAAACAGTGCATTCTTTTTAACCTAAAAGACAGCTATTTGTTGTCTTTCTTTACCCCCATCTTGTCTTTCCTCCTCAGTCCAGAGACAGGCTTACAGATGGAAAGTAGTCGGCCATATGCATTTACTATCACATATTATCCACAGTATGCATGCAATAAATGGCAAGATCAAAAGGTTTAATGGTGGTCTTATTAATACTGACACCCCCCCCCCCCCCCCCCCCCCCCAAAGTGTCATACAAATGGGTAGTACACAATTAAAACAGACTGGTTTGTCAGGTAGTTCCAGTAGTGATGTCTTTAGATGTTCTTCAGAGTATTGCACTGAGTCCCAGTGTTCTGTTGAAGGATGAGAGTTTATTTTATCACCAAGGAACAAAAAGTGACCTTGTAAACACACTGGACATCATTCATTCACCGGCGGCAGGAGATGGGAGGGAACGTAAATCTGATTGGAAGAGATTGGAAGCGTATAGGTGCTGAATGCCAGTGGTCATGCCTTAAATTTGATGTTGGCAGTGTGACGTGGCTCCTCTTTCACTCTCGTTCGAGGAAATGTGATTTAAACTGAAGTCTTAATCATTAATGGGGAGCTTCCTGTGACCCTACATCCTTTCTCTCTCAACATCCTCATAAAAACACCCTAACCCAGCAGTCCTCCGGGCTTGGGTGCATAATGTGTGGACCGTACACACTTACAGGCTATCATCTCTCTCTCTGCCTCAGACCTATATCTTTTATATGGCTGCAGTCCACTTTGCTGCTATTATACTGCTCTTCATGGTAACATTATCACTTAAGATAAGGGGTTCAATAAACTGCACTCTCTTTTAGGGGGCACTCTGCTCTTAATCCAATCTCTGAATGTAAGCACCTTTATCACTGGCCTTACTGTAGACCCTCACCTCACCTCCAGCCCCCATTTCCAATAAGAGACACACCAAGTCGGCCGTCAGCCAACAGCAGGCCATTGTAGAGCGTCTGTCAGCTTCGTTTTTGCTGTGTGTCAGATCCCATCTCTTGTGTTCATGAGTGAAATATGTTATGACTCCTATTTTGAACTGTTGTGTAATGACGTAAAGTGTGTAGAGAACGGAAGTAATGAGTAAACAAGATGGAGGAAGTTTCGCTAGTCCTGCTGACAGACACCATACCGTCTGTGGTTTTTTGGCCGATTGAGGATTTTGAATAGCCATCGGGCAGTCGGTGAGACAGATCACTCTGATTGGCTGTTCAGCTCAGCGAATCAGTGCATGAGAAGAATAGCGACAAGAGTGCACACAGAGAAGGCTGTTCTATTTTTACATATTCATCTTACATGAGCAAATATTTTCCTAATGACATGGCCGTCTGGAATGAAGAAAGTGAGGACCAACTGATCCGGATGATTCATATTAAAAATGGTAAGGGAGAGCTGCTTTGTTTATGGTTTGTATATTTGCAGTCCTAGTTTCGGTTTCCTTTTTTAAATTTCGAATATAGACTACTGCCACCTGCTGATATAGACAGTTATGGAGCAGTCGTGGCCTAATGGTTAGAGAGTCAGACTGGTAATTCGAAGGTTCAGGGTTTTATTTTAAATACAGGCAGTAAATGACTGAGGTGCCCTTGAGCAAGGCACCTAACCAGGTGTGTGTGTCCACGGTTTGCAATGTGTGTATTCACTACTCATTACTCCTAATGTGTGTGCACTAACTTGCATGGGAGAGGAACTTAAAATGTAGAGGACAAATTCCGAGTTTACCATACTTGGCCTTCACAATTTTTTTTTTTTACACTCATGAAGGTGCATTGGCTGTCGTCTGTGGTGTTTCAAGCTCAACTTTTTGGCCTAGATGCAGGTGACGACACGCTGCTATGCCATGGCCTTTAACCCATTTCTGTTCAGCCAAGCTCCAAAAGAGCCATCGAGGAGTTGATTAAATCCATTCTAAGTGGTGATTCCTAAACGGAGAGGTAGGTTTCTTTCCCGGGCGGGCAAGGGCATGGCTGTGGGGAGCTGGGTCGCGGCCAAGTGGTGGCACAGCACGCTAGTGCCTCCTGGCCGACTCTCTGATTCGCACTAATGTCCTCAGGAGACCAAGCCGAGACCACTGTCAACTGGCCTGGGAGGCCAGCCAGATTGAAACCCCTGCCAGCATGTTTGAAAGGATAGCAAATCATTTAGCCACCCTGATGGCACATTAGCATTTTTTCAGGCGACGTACTGGCATGGAATAACTGCACACTATTAAACTCCCTTTGAAGTCGACACTCGCAGGATACCACTGTAAATACGTATAAATAAATAGGAGAGCCACCTGAAAGGAGCTCAACAGGAACCAAATCATAATGCAGAAAAAAAGCGTTGGCTAATTACAGCGTGGCTAACATTGTTTGCACTCTCTCACAGGGAAGCACTCTGACACTCAAAGCACAAAGCCGAATCTGAGGTGAAAATTTTCAGCTCAACAATGCTGAGAACACAGAGGCTGAAAGCTGGGAAATAAAAGAATGAAGGGCATGTAGGTGTTTGGAGAGACAAGTCCCTTGTTCACTGAATTCAGCATAGGAAAAAAATAACTCCTTTGCTCTATGGGAGCAATCAATAACCAGATAGTTCAATAGATCATGTATCGACTCATCCATGTTCTTTGCGAGTTAAAATTAAACAGTACATTTTATAGGATGTTTGAGGTGAATATGTCTTTTCACATACAAGGCTGAATGTCTTTCGTGAGATGAGCAGAAGATGTTGATGGCAGATTATTTACTGATCAAATTTATTGTAAACAGTCAATTAATAAATGTCATAACCTCACGTCTAAGTGTCAGTTTGCAACTTTCATGTAATGTTTTTTGTAACATTTTCTATGGACCCTTTTCACGGACTGTGATGTTTTTACAGTTGTTAGTATCTTATCTAAAAATATATATCTGTAATGTACATTTATAACAATATATTTTGTAATTAATTTGGATGGCTAAATGTATGTTAACAGTGATCAACAACATGCAAATGTATATGATGTTGAACTGAGGTGTTTTAGCTAACTGGATTCACTCCACAGCTCCCTCTGTAGGTTGTAAGCATAATGCAGTCAGGACAACAGAACAATTATTTTAGGGATTCTCACCACGCTCCAAACAGAACGATTCCTCTGACTCAAGCATCAAACATTCCTCCATTTCCATTGACCAACATTCTAATTTGCCTGCCAGAAATATGAAATAACGACCATATAGACAACTGCAAAGAGAGGAAATAGTCAAAAAGAAGGAGAGAGAGAACAAGAAAAAGAGGCATAGCTGCTGTCTCTTCTGCTGTCTGTGTTGTAATCCCTCCTTTAGCACGCTAATTAGCAGCATTAGCATGGCTGAGAGCTGAAAACTTGTTTGAGTTCTGCTTGCAGGAACTAGACATAAGATAGCAGCTATTAGTATTCCTGCAAACAGACCCAAAAAAGTGACGAAAGCTTTCAGAAACTTGCTTTAACTTTTAAAGATTCCACTGCACATTTTCACTTTTAATGTTGTTTTGTGAATATAACATTTGTCTGGAACAGATCAAGGAAGACTATGAGTGACAAAACCAAAGTACAATATCCATCAATAATCTACACAGATAGCATGCCATATCGTTCATCTGCATGAAAGCTGCTTTTGAATATCTGTAGGTACTATTGTACATGTTTATGCAATATGACACTGCTGTTTGATAAGCGAAATATCAGGTATTCAATTCCCTTGTCTTTCTATGATTTCCAGTGTACAAGTTTAAAGACTGATTAGCATTTATATTGCTAGTTCTCACTACTGTATCTGGCGTTGCACGGCAGCCCACCACCACTACCACCACGCAAATTTACTCACATATACACACAAAAAGCTGGCATGTCACTCAACTGTCCCTGTAACACACTGAAGTGAAACCGCCAGACTGGCAGGGCAGGAGAGTGAGAGATCGAGACAAAGACTGAGTCCGTCAGATTTATTCAGGTGTAATATTGCGCCATCCCAGAAACTTCCAACAAAGCGATTGCAAGCCATTGTCAGATTGGCAACCCAATTCCTCCAGTGCCTCGCATACTGCCACACTACATACCTCTGTGAGCCTCTGCACTGACACAACACTCCTGTCAGCCTTTAACTCTTTTATTTACCACCAAAGCCAGCACAGGATACACTATAGAAGATATGGAGAGGGAGAACCAGGGATTTATAGTCTAAGATATTATAAAAACCTATGTTTGCCCTTTCCAAATGAAAAGGTCTTTATTACAGATTAAAAGCTTGATCCGTTAGCATTCCCGTTCATCTCAAAGGTAGTCATGCTAACCAGCCAGACAATCTGTTATGACAAAATATTGCGCTTAATTGAATTAAAAGTATATTTTTACAATTTCTGTATTTGCGGATAATATAAAATTATAATAATGATACACACTTAAGTGACTATATTTTTTACTATCATGTATTGACTATCATAGTAAAGCACATGCACATGATTAGAATTGTAACTATATTATTTAATATTACATTTAAACAATGTATTTTGAATGTAATATTTAGCCTTTTCATTATTACAAATATATATTGCAAATACATTCGTACAAGGTTCAATAGAAATTACTTTACAGTATATTTACCAAAAATGCTTGTCAGTAAATGTGTCAGTACATTTTAAACATATTTCAAAGACAGTACGTAATAAATTAAATTACATATAAAGATGTACTTTTTAGGGTTGTACTGTTTAGTTTGTACTGACCCACAAAGTTTGACCCACTGACCCAACAACGACTTTAGTTTACCTCTCAAAATAATGATATAAAATGCGACATGTTATTTCTTTATTTCAATGTGAGTAGTCTCGGTACAGAGTATAGCCAGCTAAAGCAGGAACAAGATCTCTCCTGCTGTTGATTCCATGTATTAGGTCGCAATTTAGACGCCATTAATCTCGGCCATAATCTGTAGCAAAATCATTGTGGTTTTCCTGGGAGGCTGACCCTCCGTTCCCTTCTGAAGCTCTCTCTGCCTAACATAGGTTCATGGAGAGATACGTTTCCCGTCCCTGTTTGCCCCCTCCGGCTCTCTGCTCATCCTTACGGAATAAACAGAAAGAGCTGAGTGGAAGCCCCACAGGTGACCTCATGATCGCCGCAGCATCTGGTTAAATTACTCAACATCACGCTCAGCAGACATGTAATCCCACATAATGCCCATTTCTCAAAAAGTGCACCAATTTGGATAAATCCAGCAATTCAGCTCTATGGCCCTGAGATTTCCACAGGGATGGTTTCATAAGCACGGAGGGCACAGGGTGGGCACGGGTCAGGGCTGTGGGAGAGGATGATCGAGATGAAGGGTGGGGGGTGGCGGGATTGGTTTCTGCTACTGTGGTTAAAAGCACAGATTTCATTGGTACAGCTTAATAAAGTCCAGTAAACACATCTTGTTTATGCACAGAGCTTGTCAGCAAAGCTGCTCTCCTTGGATTTCAAGAATCAAGGCCAAATTAACGGCCATCTTCTCTTGACCTGAATCTGAGGAGATACAAACAACCCAACCGACGAAAGAAAAATCTCTCTCGATTTCCAATTAATTCTGTTTTAAACATGAAACAAAAAAGAAGAGGAGGAAAATCCACACATTCTAGAGCAGATCATATTTCTTAGATTTTGGATTTTGAAGTCTCAGGTCTCTTTTGGACAATTTCATTTTTGTTACTTTTCCATAACGTTTCCAGTTCATGCTTATTACATATATATAAAAAAGAAAATCCTGACATTTAATATTAACTACTCTGATATTGTAGTATCTACCATCATTTAAATAGAATTATATTCACTTCAGACATTTAAAATATTTTTTGTTTTCAGGCCTGTAAGGAAATAATTTTTTTCTCGATATTTACAGTTTTTCCATATTCGTGAAAACCCTGCAATAATACCTTTTCTGATCAGTGAAACCATTTTTTTTTTATATAAACAAAACAAACAAGAATGTATGAAATATAAAATGTGTTCCATCTCTATTTCCATCAGAAATACTTCTCGAAATTAACCTCCCTCTCTCTGAGAAACGCAGTGGTCAGTGTTCACTTGAGACTGGGAGTGGGCTAATATGGCCAGTGAAGGTGTTTAAAGTCTTGTGGACCACATTAAAGGGGTCGGACG